>NW_012133488.1:32403-59080 GCF_000313525.1 Fibroporia radiculosa | reverse complement strand
AAACCTAGCCCTGGTCAGGGTGGAGTATTTGCGCCATTAGCATTGGAGTAGGTTGCATGAGAATCTCGTTGAAAGTCAACCTAAGAGTTCTTCACATAGGGTCTCCAACAAGACTATCACGATCCCACCATCACCCGTTTCTGACGTCACTGCAAAGTCCGAAGTGAATGTGGGAGGTGTTGTTGGCGGTGTCGTGGGCGGTGTCGCAGGGGTGGTGCTCATCCTAGCAGTCGCATTCTTCTGCTGGCGGCGCTCGCGACAGCGATTAATAGAGATTGAGAAGGACGATGACTTACGGCCCTACGACCCAGATCCCTTCCCATATAATGTACCGCCCGTCGTGACTACCGCAGCCTCGGACTCAGATGTGCAAAATCCTCATTCAAATACACCAACATTCCAGCCATTCAAGTTGATGTCCTCGAAGCTGCGCGAACATCTCCACTCTCAAGGTCAGAGTGCAACGGGCGCCGGTCCTGTCCCAACACCGGACCATAGTAGCGCTACTGGTTCTGCACCTGCTTCTAGCCAGAACCCTCCTTTGACAGTCGGCTCCGGCGGAGCACACCTATCCCCTACCGAGATAAGTGGGTTGCGAGCAGAGGTAGAGAATTTGCGCCGAGCGATGGAGGAAATCCGAATGGAGGCACCTCCAGTGTACGAGGCCCCGCCGGCTAGTCCTGCCGTGTTGTAAATATTGTTATTGCATCTTGAGAAGGACTTTCGTTTGTGACCTATGTCACACAAATCCTTTAGATACATTCTGTTCTGTATCATAGTACGTATATAGTTAAGATAGCTTAGCATGTGTATTTTCGCGACCGCTGTAGCTGCAACTTGAAGACCATCAGCCTGTAGCGGGGTCGTAATTATGCGCGATTGATGATGCCGCTCTCATTTACCACCAACCGCGGACTCCACGCGGAGTAGCTGACATGAATTGCGAGGCACGTGATGAGGTACGCGTCGCGTCTGGTCCACGACGCGCCACGCTCCGAGTCACAGGCGCCGCTGCTGCTCGGAGCCAATGGCAACAGGGCGGTCCCGTCCCGCCCGTCGTCGTTGACTCAGCGTGCCGTGCAGTCTCTATATCAACGCGAGCCGTCCCTAGCATCGTGGTGTCTCGAATGCTCACCTTGGTAGCAAGGCATTGTTCACGTTTGTCCAAGTCTTCCGCAATAATGCCAGTGACTCGTTCTGCAACGCGTGCGGCCGCTGGATCCTTCCCGGCTGTGAATGCGCCTATTGTTGTCGCCGAGCCCAAAAAACCTCTGAAAAGAAAGGCGGCGAGCGTCCCCGCAGCGAAGAAAGAGACAAGGAAGAAGGCGAAGGCAGACGTTTCCGACGACAATGATGATGCGACTTTGTCCAGAGAAGACTCAGAAAAAGACAAGGGCAATCCATCCGTCAACGCTCAAGGCGATGCGGCCGCGTTAGTACCAGCTGTGCTCACCTTCTCGTTCGAAGACGCGAAAGAACATCTCATCAGCGCGGATTGTCGCTTCGAAGAAATGTTCAAGCGTATGCCATGCAAGCCCTTCGAGCATCTCGAACAATTTGATCCCTTTCGGTGTGTTAATGCACCTTCCGTGGACACTTTATTCAGCCATTCTAAAGTTTTTTACGCTTAGGACGCTGGCCAATTCTATTATGTGAGCTTGTCTGATTTTATATATAACTTGCTCGAACAAACGTCTCGCCGATAGGGGGCAACAGATATCTTGGCTAGCAGCGCGCGCGATCATTCACAAATTCATCAGGTTATTTGATCCTTCTCTGCCTGAAAAACCTGTGGACCACTCTAAGTCAGTGCAGCCATCAATTCGCTCTCGGTAGTACGCCATCTAATCAATCTCTTGTGACCATAGCGTTTCTACGTTCTTCCCCACTGCTCATCAAGTGTCAGAAATGGATCTCAGCATCCTTCGAACTGCCGGCTTGAGTGGCCGTAAGGCCGAGTACAGTCCGTACCCTCCACAATCGTGTAAATTGGAAGCTCAACTTTGGTAGTACACGACCTTGCAAGCAGGTTTTCTGACGGGCGTTTGTCCACGCAGAAACTCCTGGAAGCCAACGACGAAGATCTGTACGACATGCTGATTGAAGTGAAAGGGATAGGCAGGGTGCGTATATTGTAATACTGTTCCGGTGCATTCCGAGCTCAGACATTCTTTCACAGTGGACTGGTCAGTGCATAATGAGTTGTCTGCTAAAATCATAGTCGTCTAATCAGCGCGCCTAAGTTGACATGTTTGCTCTGTTCTCTCTTCGTCGTCCAGACATTCTTCCAGTTGGTGCATCTGGCCGCTTTGCGATGCGCACGAGACGCTGATCCAAACCTAAGGCGATCTTGGCGTGCAACGTGGCGTTGTCCGCTGGTTCCTGTCCCTGCACACACCGACAACGTATCCACTCACCATCTCACCTGAGAAGCTACCTAGTCTTCCCACAGACGATGCGCAGAAATCCAAGTCGAATGGCCGAAAAGCGGCTGATGACGAAGCACTCCCTGTGCTTGGGGAACCCTCTGGGAGTAACGACATTGCTCGTCCGCAAACGCCTGACTTGTCTTCCGTTCCGCCCGCCCCGGAGGGTCTACCATTGACACCACCGAAGAAGGCCGGAGGGAAGGGTAGGGGTAAAGGCAAGGCTAAAACTAAGGTTGCTGACGATAGCGAGAGCGAGGATGCTGTGCTCCCCCCTCCGTTCACACCGTCCATAAATCAAGCCCTGAACATGGGTGCTAACGGGGATGTGCTCTTGCTTCCGCCTCCGCCGCTACCGGAAGGACTAACGCCTGGAATTTTGAAAAGTCGGCTGGATGGGAAGAAGAAAATAAAGTGAGCTAGCCGTAGTTCGTATTTTGAATCACAGCCTGACCTGCTTCCGCAGGGGCGCTTTGCTTACACCCAAAGAAATGGAAGAGCTGACGGATAGCTGGCGGCCGTATCGTAGCCTTGGTGCGTAACACTTCAATGTACTGTTGTCGTCGTTCAATGTCGAGTTTTTTTTAGGTGTGTATTACATGTGGGCGTTAGCAGACCCACCTAAATAGATCTCCGACATCTGTCGGGCTTCCCATATCTGAATTTCCGATTGTTGAGACCGAGTATAAGACAGCGTACTCCGTCCGGCTGCTGCGGCTTCTGTTGAGGGATCTCGCGTGGCTGAACCGCTTGTGTATCCCTTTCTCTTCCTTCAATTCCTATTTCACCCATCCGTTTCGTCGTGCGAGCCCTTTTGTTCTTATTTATTCAACTGGGTATTTGAGCGCGGTGAAAGAGACCATAGTCGTTTCGGGAGAAGCGCCAAAGATGCTCACTAACTCCGTCATCGTAGGCGGATGATTTGGTGACTTGAGCCGATAGCTAAAGCGCTCCGAGATTCAGAGGCAATATGCCTTCGTCGACCGGTAACTTGCACTTCTGCGGTAATATTGGAGGATGCCATCCCCTGTTTTACGACAAACACCTGCACCTGAGACAGGCGTGTCGCCTCGACGAGTTTGCTCGGTGCTCGGTGACGCATTGCTAACTCGTCTGTTATGGAGGATTGGCTGTGCCAATAGTCTTCTGATAACTCCCAGGCCAAAACCAGCTTCTTCAGAGGTCCATGTATAATAATGGCTTCGCGTTTCACCGCTTACGTTCTGTGTGCCCAATTTATCCCGTTTCAATTCTAACGCTCATGCAGTGAAGGGGGTGAAGGGAGGCCAAAGGGCCAAGGAGAACAGGTTCGCGCTTTCATAACGATGAGCTGAACCACATTGTCCTCGATGGACAAGTGGCCTATCATTCATTCGCGTCATCGCCGGGCCTTGGAATGCATACGGGCGCACCATACCGTGAATAAATGAAGTCAAAGAAGTTGTATAAGCTTCCTTTGCCAGATATGCGAATGTTGACCAGAATGTAATTGCTTGACCAGTGACCTCACTACAGATTTGGGTTCTACTAGCATGATAGCGGACTTGGCTGTCCGTTCCTTGAGAGGACACGAATGGCGCCTCGATCTTCCATTGCCAAGATGTCGGATGCCGAATGTTATCTGCGGAACTGTCGTTTCTTGTCCTGGGGTGCGAACCATCGCCGACACGCCAATGTCATGCTGAGCCCTGGTTTACGATGCCAGCAAGCGATGGGCCGTCTTCAGAACTGCTGCCGAATTACTCACTGGGGCGATACGCTGGCTATGGTACAGGGAGATGGTTCTGGAGTGCAAATGCTCCCCGAACGTAGACTACGATGCCAATTCTTGAGTTTCGGACAGTGATTCAGTGCGTGTGAACATCATAATGTATGCCAGAGTTGCGGGAGCATGACAGTGCACTGGACACGCCAACATGGAGACTGATTGGGCAGATGCATTGCCCGAAATGGGGAATCCCGACGTCCACGTGATCCTTACGCGCCTTCAGTGCAAGGCTTTGCCACTGGACTGATTTTGATCGTCGACATCGACAGCCTGCGTAGGCATAGCACCTGTGCCTTCACCACCCATGCCGACCGTCCCCCCCGTTCATTCGCCGCCTGTTGCGCTCCCACAGCCGGGCCACAAGCCACGGCATCCAGGCAAGCGTCGTCCCGACAAGCCTGCCACAGTGCACACCTTGTCTTAGCGTGGACGTCTCGGCTGCATGCCTGTGGCCAGGCTGGCAGGCAGGGCGAGCGAACAAAGGGAAGAGCCTAAGCCGTGTTCACCGTTGATCGTGACACTCGGAGAGCGTCCGTTCGACTTGTGATCGACTCCATGGCACCGTCGCCGGCCGGTGCACTCGCTTCCCAGACGGTGAGTCCCAATAAATACCCCGCCCGCCCCCGTTCTCCTTCAACGCTGCCTCCTCCCTCCCTCGACGTCCGTGCTACCTTTCCCCCGCCGCTTGTGTGCTGCAGCGCGTAGCCACAGCGTCTAACCATGTCCTCCGACGTCCGTCCCCCGTCCCTCTGCACCACCTATCTGCCCCCTTTCCCGCCTGGCTATTCGCCCACAGATACTGGGTATGCATCCTCCGATGACGGCGACTCCCTCCCGACGCCTCTCACGGAACACCACGAGCGACATCTCGCATACCCTCGTTATTCGCGCGACCAGCACCATTTCATGGCGGACAACCTTCGGCCGTTTGAGCCCAAACAACAACAGCACTTTGATGCCGCGTCACCAAACCCTTATATGAGTCTAGATTCCCCTTCCCTTTCATCCCTCCTCGCTGCATCCACGCCGGAGCCACTCGCGAATGCGCATCAGGACCCCTTCCTTCCTTCTTGTTCTTCTCCTCCACAGGCATTGGACCTGGCCAACGCATCCCTAGAGATGACCTTCGCTGCGAATACCTACAGTAACCACCCCCTCGATCCCTACGCTTCTCCTTTCACTCCCATCAAGCAGGCCTTTGATTTGTCTTCTGACTTTCCTACCTCTGCGGGCGATACACCTTCAGACATGGGTGACTTCCTTGCACCGCTGCCTTCGCCCTCCATGGGCGCTCTCCAATCCTCTTCCTCGTGTAACCTTCCCTCTCTTATTATTTCATCTTCGTCCTCGTCATCTCGACCGGCGCTTCAGCACGCCGCTTCCTCTCCGTTGTTGCCCACACTCGGGCGTATATATTCATCACGGTTTCCCGCCGCGCATACACTTAACCCGTTTTTTGTGCGTGTGTATGAGCTCGGCGATGAGCTCGGTGCAGGCGGATATGGCTTCGTTATGACCGCGCGGCACCGGACCGAATACCATGAAGTTGCGGTCAAGTTCATCGTGAAAGAAAAGGTTCCTGCACACGCGTGGTGGGAGGACCCTGCCGTCGGTCGGATGCCGACTGAAGTAATGCTCCTCAGTCTTATCGACCATCCGAACATCGTCAAATGCTTGGACTTGTACGAGGACGAGTTATACTATTATATGGTTAGTATGAACCCTGAGTAACATATAGTGCATTAACTGATATCGATATATACAGGTCCAGGAATTGCACGGTTCACCATGGGTCTCGAAGAAGAGTAAGAAGGCGAAGCAGGTCACTGCTCCTGGGAAGCTCGTCGTACCAACTCCTTTGACGACACCGTCCCTGACGCCTTCGCCGTCATTCGAATCTATGACAGACGTGATGCCTCGCACACCTCCGGCAGTGTCAACTTACCCGCAGTCCCCCTTCACCGACGTCGAGCATGACTTCTCCGGAGCAGGGCAGGACCCCCTCCAATATGATGTCACCAGGTTTTCGCATGCAAATCTCAAGCTGAATCCATCTACGAACGACGCAGGGGAGCGAAATTCCAATGAGGTCCCGCAAGCTTTCCTCCGAGCCCCCCTTCCACTTCCGCTTCCGCCCCAGGTGCGCCCGAACTTCTCGCGACGTCCGTCGCACGACTTGTTTGAGTGCATCGAGCAGAGCAAGCATAAGCGGCTCTCGGAGAGCCAAGCGCGTTACGTCTTCGCGCAGGTTGTGGAGGCGGTATATTACCTCGATTGCCAGGGTATCACTCACTGCGACATCAAGGATGAAAACTTACTAGTAGACAGTGAACTCAGGGTGAGTTGATAGCTTGACCATTTAGAATGTTGGTCAAATCTGATTCGTGTTTCTGCACAGGTGAAGCTCATTGACTTCGGCAGTGCCGTTGTCGCTGACCCCACAGCGCCGAGGCCATTGTATACGCTATTTTTCGGAACGACGGCGTACGCATCATCTGAGATCTTACGAAAGCAGCCATACCGCGCACCGCCAGCGGAGGTGTGGACGCTTGGCGTGTTGTTGTCATATCTACTCACAGGGCACTCACCTTTCCCAACGGAACAAGACGCAATCGACGGTCGGATCGTGCTCCGCGAGCCGGGTGTGGCCCGTCTCAGCCGCGCTGCGGTCGCACTCATGGCCCGCTGCCTTGAGCGCGATCAGATACGCAGAGCCGACATCGCAGAGGTAAGAGGCCATCGGTGGTTGCAGGGCGCGCTGGAGAGGGGCGGGCGAGAGTAAACTCACGCGAAGCGTGTTATCACACATTCCTCTCACTGACCCATGCACCAGAATCGCTGGCACGACTTGCATATCGCGCTCTTTTGAGACTTGCATTTGATACGACTCGTCACTCTTTCATCTCGCGGAAACCGGACTTCGAATGCCAGATACCATCCTCTCGCATCTGCACCCATCAACGATCCCATTTCAGATTTCTCCATTCTTGCATTTGGCGTTTGTGACCAGGTTCACATCTGTCTCGCATCCTGCATTGTATATTACCTCAGCATTTGTATTACTTTGGATTAGAATGTAGACGTACTAGCATCTAGTGGTGTAACCCAGTGATCCCATCATACCAGGCGTGAAATGATGCTGCGAAATACCAATTCCGAGACGACCATGTGCCTCTTAAAAGTCATGTTCCTTCGAGGCTAAAGCAGTATGTATAAATGCATCTACAGCTATCTTAATATGATGTCAAAATGAGCTAATCCTCCTAACTCTTTAACCTCTTTCCGAGAAAGCAGGTGAGTAGGGATTTGGCGGGGTGGAGCACTTAGCTTCCGACCAGTCTTTGGATTTTCTACATCAGTGTTGCCTGGATGGCTAAGGCGAGGATAGATTACTGCTCAAGCGCTATTGGCACCATTGACCGGCGTTCAACAGACCACCATGGAAGTTGCGTTGGATGCTTTGAAGTGAGGATAGTGTTTAGCTCCATTCGACAAAGACCACGCCATTCATAATCACCACTGATAAGTGGCACCCTAGCATCTGCGAAGATCATGATAGTTGGCCAGAGGGTATAACGGGCAGGGTCGAAGGGTACCGGTACATGGATTAGATAAACGTGGTCTAGACATTCGGCAGATTGGCTCCGTCGCATTAAAATCGTGTTCAAACGCGATAGTAACTATGCCCATTTCCGCTTAGAGACCGAACCCAATGATTAATGAGCGCACAACAAAACGAGGCCAAGGCTATGTCAGAGACATTTCCAGACACTTCCAGATAAGAGTATATTGATGAGCCACAGGTTCCTTTCGCGATTGACCGGTAGTGACATCTTGCAGAAGATCACGTACGTTGCGAAAGAAGGGCCATAGCAGTTTCGAAGCCGCACTCGGAGCTGCGCACTGGTGTGATTCTGAAGCAATCCACGGGCTAGAATGACGGATAGCGAGGACTTTGTGAAGATGTCGGCGAGGATGACGTCGAAACCAGCGTGAGGGTAGCTTCGGTCTCCAGGTGCTTGCAAACCCCGAATCACATAGAGGCGCCTCAGGCATGAGGATAGCCAGACTTAGGAGTCAATAAAGCCAGCGGGGGAGAAGTTGGAGCGTATTTCAGTTCGAGAAACGTGAAATGGCAAGAGATGAATTGAAGAGAGGTACAAAGCAAGGCCGCATGGAATCGAGCGGCACACAGCGACGCCGGCGGAACCCGGTAACGGCCGGCGCTGCAGCCAAACGCATCCGCCGCGCTCATCGTTCAGTGCGTCGAGCTCACTTTCCCCTCACTGTTCCACCATGTCGCTCGCTACCTTCAAAGCGTCAGGTACGCCACCCTACCCCTTCGCCCACTCGAAGAGTTGAGCTGAATACGTTTGCCGTATCGCATAGTTGCCAGCGCAGGGCGGCGAGCCGCGTTACGCCCACCGGTTGGCTTGTACGGTATGTCTATCGAGGCTCCTTGTATAATGTGTAGTTTTCTGACAAGACTGCACTCGTGTTTTCCGCGCAATTTTACACCCTTTTAGCTGCAACATCGCGCAAAGTACATACGACAGCGCCCGCCTCTGCGCCCACTGACATTCCTACCTCTACTACATCGGCCGTCGAGCCCATCACGCAGATTGCTAAGCGTGGGTCTACCCAATTGAGCTTGGAGACCCCGCAAAATAAAGCGGGTGCGTGGCATTTATGTGTAGTCTACCAATGCATCTCACCTAGCTCGCACGGTATGCAGAGTATGTCCTGTCGACCTTGGACAAGATTGTGAACTGGGCTCGGCAGGGGTCCATGTGGCCCATGACCTTCGGTGCGTCATTAGCTGCAGAGCACTCTTGACTTTGCTGAGGCAATACTACATAGGTCTTGCCTGCTGTGCCGTAGAGATGATGCATATGGCTGCAGCCCGCTACGATCAGGATCGCCTTGGTGTCGTCTTCCGTGCCAGTCCCCGGCAGTCTGATATTATGATCGTTGCCGGTACGCTCACGAACAAGATGGCGCCAGCGTTGCGGAAAGTCTACGACCAGATGCCCGAGCCCCGTGAGTGCACAACTGAATTATGCCGTTATTGTACTTATTGGTCCGTGTGCCTGACAGGCTGGGTTATTTCCATGGGCTCTTGTGCGAACGGTGGCGGATACTATCACTACTCCTATTCTGTGGTCCGCGGATGCGATCGTACGTATTTTTCCGCGCGGACCGCTCCAGTCCCGCTCCTAAGTATAGTTGGCCCGCGCTGACCTGTCAACACGTGCAGGCATTGTACCAGTCGACATCTACGTGCCGGGCTGTCCGCCGACTGCCGAGGCGCTGTTGTATGGAATGTTGCAGCTGCAGCGTAAGATGAGGAGGAACAGGAAGAGCGTGATCTGGTAAGTGGTCGTTGACGGGCTATTTGTGCCGCAACTGAGGGGTATTCTTAGGTACCGGAAGTAAGAGTCCTGCCGGAGTGTGGGGTATGTTCGTGTCGATCGCAGAGTTGTAGAGGTTGCTTTCGTCGTATTACACACACTTACTTGCACTACTGAATGTGCATTTGAGACAACCGATGTAGACGAGATTCTGACAAATGGTTTGAGTTTGAGTTGGGCATTCCAAATCAAAGAATGAGCCGGCGAGGGTGCGGGGCGGTGAATGCCGTGGCTAGGCGCGTGAAGTGGGCGGCCGAGTCGCTTCAGTCGCTTCCCCTCTGCTTCAGTGCTTCACGACCACCAGTCGTCTGTTCCCTTTCCTTCCCCCTACGTCTCTGCGTTGGCGATCGCCAGCGTCGTCCGGCAGCCAGCTGCTCCCTTAATTTCCTTCTACCACACACAATCCCGATAGTCGTCGGCTTCAGAGTCACTCGCCAAGGCTCTTTGTCGTTCTGTACATTGCACCGCCCACGCTCACTATCTTCCTTTCACATATCATCTTTTGAATCGCCAACAAACTCAAGTATGGCCACCGCATTGCATTTGCCACCACCTGATACTGGTCCCGCTTTCAACGAGGCTGCAACGGGCCTCATCTCTCCACACATCCACATGAGCAATCTCGCCAACCGCCTCTCGGCTTCTGACTTGGATGTCAAGAACGACCGTTATCCCGTGCTTCCTGCTTCTGCACGACCCATTCCTTGTGCCACAAAGCCTGCTCCGTTGTTTCCTGAGGGCCCATCACGAGGGAGTTGGGTCAATTATCCGATCGTGAACGGCTCTCCGAGGTCATGGGTGAGCGAGAAGTTCATGGAACCACCGATTGAGGGCCTCGCTCTTCAGCAAGACGCCTTTCCAGCCACGCATCAGCCGCAGTCCCCGAACGCAGAAGGCATGTTAACGGCCTATGGCATGCCGTCTGGGAGTAGCCCGCGTCTTGCTGAACGCTTCAGTCGGGACGAGCCGTCCCAGCGCCGACCGTCACAGGGTGGCTCAGCAGAGCTTAATCGCGCCACGGCGGATCTTGTGCAGGGCCAGGACTTGGGACAACGTGTGTCCACCTACAGACAATCGCAAGTGCAGGATCAATATCATCCCAGCATGATTCCTTCTTCTCCTCGTCATCCGCCTTCCCTCGTCCCTGGTGCCGCGCCAGGTCCCAGCGTTTCGCCAAATTCACCAATGGTCGGATTCAGTCCCGGTCCATCCTACAGCCCGGCGGGGATGCAGGTTCACATATCTCCGAAGCCACGCGCCTCTGCACAATTCCCGACTTACATCACTCCTGGTCCCGGACAGAAGACTGCCAATGCTGCATATGCTCCAGCGCAGATTCAAAAGGAGGAGATATGCATCGAGTGTGCGATGAGGGATCAGGATATGGCCGACGTAGATGCGACGAGTCCGGGTGTTTGGGAACGAGAGAGCGATGTTCTCTTCGAAGAACTCATCCGTCGCGAGCAAGAAGAAGAGGTTACCGGGATCGTGCATCCCGATAGTATTGCACGACCGCGGTCAAGGGGCCATCCGTTGTCAGAGGATAATCTCGCAAAGTGGCTCAGTGTGGTATGTCATCAAATTATAAATATCTCATGTTTCCCTATGCTAATGATTTGTTCATAGAACCCTAAAGAGCCATCATCACGGCAGCAAACACTTGACTCGTATGTTAGGTCCCAGCGTTCATTGCTTGAAGCGGACGCCTTAGCTCGCGCGAAGGCGATGCGTGAATCTCAACAGCTGGAAGACAAGATGCGCGACACGTACTCTCAGCTTCGACGCTCCGCGTACGAGTTAGGTAGCAATACCCAGCTGGCAGATGATGGCGTGCGTATCAAGGCCCCACGGTCGGCCTCGGTGCCTCTTGCCCCCAATGGGAATGCCAATGGTCGTGAAGTGACATTGCTCCAGAATGGGATGATTGTCGAGCATGTTGACGTTCGCAAGGAGGAGAAAGATGACCGTGACCGCAAGCGGCGGGAAGAGCGCGATCGGAGCAGAGCGAGAAAGTCGTCCCGTGGCTCTGCTATCGACGTAGCTTCAGTATATTCAATGCCCATATCCAGTCAACGATTCCAGACAGACAGTGGCTACTTCTCTGGCGCGAAGGGCAACGACTCACGTTACTCACAATCGTTCTCCCCGCGGCCGAGTAGTGTGCTCACTATGGGTGACAGACCACACATGTTGCCTCGAGCCTACTCGCAGGCATCTTTCTCAGATATGCAGAGTATTGGCTCCACGTCATCGCCAAGGCGATCGCGGTTCTTTGGCTTCAAAAACCTGACTGCAGGCTGGAGAAGCCAGGATAGTTTGGCGCCCTCAGGTAGCATGATAGATATGCAGTACGTGGTCATTGGTAACAGTTGTTTACACGTAGCTGAGTCCCTATCAGTGTCGCTCTTCAGCGAGAGCAACAATATCTACAAGATCATCCTGAAGCCGAGCTGGGCAGTACTACACCCACGCTACATTTGGCCGGTGCGTTTGGTCAAGAAGAGGAGACTTCGCGGACAGAATCCCCAGCAACTCAGGCTCCTAAAAAGAAGAATGGTTTCAAGAAGTTTTGGAAAATCGTGACTGGTGGATCATCGAAGGGTGGATCATCTTCAAAGGGCCGTAATCAATCTCGTTCCCTGGAGAAACCGGAAGATGATGCTCCTCTGGCTCCCCCTCCGCCAATTTCTTACTTGGTAAACCGAGAACGAGGTATCTCCTCGAGACGGCACGTATCCACCCCCTCACTACCGTCATCTGTGTCACCTAACACAATGTCTTTGTACGCTACATCACCGACTGCACCTTCTAGTGTTGTCCCATCTCCCACGTCTTCGCGGCAGCCTATTGCTGACAAAGACAACATTAGTGACAACCGCAAGGACAGCGGGAACCACGATCTCGATGAATACCACATTGATATCAACTCACCCGATATAGAGGGTCGAGGGCGTACGACTCAGAGCTCTTCTAAGACACTGTCTAGTTACAATGGGCCACAGACGCCTGTATCTGCGACTTTAGGTGTGCCTACCACTGTTCGGCGAGACAAATCCCTCCCACCTTTGCCAGCGGAATCATCCGTTGAATTCCCCCAACATGCTATGCCCGACTCGCGACCTCAGACGATGTTCACGTACGATGGAAGGATGTCTCTCTCCCGTGATCTAGTTGCCCCTCAATTGCTTCCCCCCAGTGCCCCTTTCCGTAACGCTGAACCACGAAGGCAGTCGTTCAGCGGTTTGGCATCATCTCCACACCCTGCTGTGCGAAGCCTACCTTTGAAGGGTGTTTACGGTCGCATGACGCCTGGTCCAGGATCTCCGTCGTCCATATCCGAGGCTCGCTACGGTGAATTTGGCGCATCCAAGCTTTCGCTCGGGTGGGACGCTCTACAAGGGACTCAGACTTCCAAGCCTAAGCAGCGGAAGAGCAGGTTTGGTCTTGCCTCTCTGTTTAGCAAAAAATCGTCTGGCGGTGGTGGTGACAACAAGGAGAATGGCGCCGTTGAAGCAGAGTATGCCGCGTCCACGTTCAGGACGTCTGCGTCCGACAGGGAGGACGCCACGACCGGTAACCTGTACGGTGGGTCCGGGTCAGCTCACAGCAGCAATGTTCAGAGGATGTCGATGGCGTCAAGGAAGAACATCGCGGAGTTGGTTGAGCAAGATTCAGAATTTGTCGCATATCGGTACCCCTCGACAGACCAGCGGCTTGATCTGCGATAGCTCCATTTCTTACAGTAACTTTCTTCGTTCATAATACCTACTGATGAACAAAATCCGAGCGTAATGCTCTTCGGTCACCCCTGCTCTTCATTGCACTTTTTTTCCTCCTGGTTCGCTTAATACTATTTCGCGCACATTCATTTAGCCCCGTGGTATGCTGGGTCATGATATTTTGTTTACCTCTCATCGCATTGGTTTTCCACGCACGGACTTCCTTTGAGATTCCTTAGGCCTGGTTTCTCATGGTCCCTACACGGACGGTATCTTAGGCTCGATTACTCTCCCTTCATCCCGGTGCGCTGTGTACGCTAGATTATTACGGCCGGCATTATCCTGACCATAGTGAGCTGGAAATGGATGTCGACTGCATGCCATAGAGCTCGTCTCCCCTTCAGCGTTGTAAGTACAAATCTTCGTGAAACAGTCTCGGGATGAGGCGATTCTTCATGGTTGCCTCCAACATGAGCTGGCGGCATGCGTGGTGATATGCCTTGGTATGTTTCGTTGTTAACTCGTAACGGCACTGCCTAGGGGGGTGATGATCACCTTTCATACACCCAAAGATCTCATCCCAAGCACAGTTGGGAGTGCACATATTTTATTTACGTACTTTGTGCTAGGTCCAATCGCGACGTGAGTGTTCACCACTTCACATTGTAGATAGGAAGACCCAATCTATCATTCGATCGTCAGCTGACAGAAATCACTCTTGTTCCGGTCAGAACAGAGCAGATAGACTGATTCACCGTCTAGCATTCCCGTACATGAGATCCATCCGACGAACCCGAGGGCCTCCGCTGCCAGTGTAGGATAATCCCGGAATGTCGAATGACATTTGAATAATCTTCCAACACTCGCACCAGCCGCAGCAATATAAGCGTTTCTCTCATAATGTGCTATGAAGGTGCGGAATTGGTCAGCCAATAATTGAATAGGGTCCAGACATGATTCAAGCCGACTCTTCGAAACTACTCAGAAGACTCTGTAACCCACACGCATGTCATGCACTGTATAAACGACAGTCGATTAGTTCACTAGACTGCGGGGTCGCGGTACAGCTAGAGCATACTGTTCATTGATCAAGCGATGTTCGCTATAGCACAGCGCCGAACCGAAGAATGCTGAGCTCAAAAGTCTCTGGATCTTACGGATCAGAAGGTGAAACTGTGAGACGGATGACTGAGAAGGGTAAAGGCGAACATTACATGTTATGTGCATATGTTCTCTCATGCTATCATATAGCTTGAAATATTCTTCACTCGTATACACATACATCGGGCGATGTTGTCCGCGCCCACGGAGATTTGAGATCATCAGAGTAAAAGGCAGGACACCCAACAGACCGAATGCGAACTGGGTTCATTTCGACACATCGAGGTTGAGCATGTGCCGACCTGTAAAATTGTAGCACTTGGCAACGATGGCCTCACCGAGCTGGCGGACTCATGCAAAAAGGCAATGACCGTGGACATTTTGCTCATCCATGCCAGCCTGTTTTGTTGCGCGGTAGCAGCCTGGAAGACCGTCAAGCCACCGTCCCCAACATATTGGGGGGTTGGTTATATCGAAGTCTGAATCTACCAGGCACCAAGGATCAGGGATAAGGTGTCGATGATGCCCGGGCGCTCCAAGCCTATTTCCCTCGATGGTAAATATACCGTGAGCGGCAAGAGGTACTGTATGCACACGCCGGGTCAAGATGAAAGATTGTCGGAAGCTTGGCATTCAGGCGGAGGCCCAAAATGACATGCAAAAACATGCTCGTTCCTGGAAAACACACGGTGAGCCGGGTCGCAGACATCCAGAACGCCAAATCAGTGACTATAACGCACTACTTTCTGCACTGCCTGCGATCGTCATTCCATAAGAATGTGGAATACTGACCATTAAGTTTGCGAATGGGGTTTCCGGGATGCTAGATAAGTACTGTGGGACAGCCCCTCCCATCTCTTTATTTTCTGCTTCCTCCAAGGTGCGTACATCAACGATTCCTCGCAAATGCGTCGTCCACGAGGCATCCAGGCGAGGAGGCAAAAGCCATCATTTGCTTCATGATTTCCATAAATCATGCCTAATGTAGGCGGCTGTCACGTCGAAATCCGTAGACACGTCCGAAGATCCCTTTATTACAAGACACTGCTCGAGAAGGTTGATGTTGGCACGCTGTCTTAGTTAATCGCGTATAACAGGGAGGAGGCTGAGTACATTGTCTTCGTTTTTCCAAGCACGGTACCATAGATCCGCCGTGGCACTGCCCATAGTAGATGGGATAGTTTCGCATACTTGTCTATCCACTTTTGAAGGGTGTCAGGTGTGTGCATATGTGGCAATGGGCCAGAGATGGCTATAGTGCTCCGGAGCGAGGACAGGAGCTCGAACGACTTACTTTGTACTTGTCTAATGGGGAGCATTAGTAGGAGTCTGCGCCGGCCATAGAGCTTTAAAGTCTACCTGTTAGGCGCCGCTGTGGACACCTTCGGGTATCATATCAGCAAAAATGATACGCTCTTCTCCCAAGATCTTGGTCGTGACTAGTACAACTCTGCATCGTCTGTGTTATACTTATGGGCAAGCGCTTCATGAGACAATCATATACCTTCCCGTATTCTGATCAAGTTACGCTGTTGAGGTCACTAGTGCCAGCTGTTTTGTTGGTGCATTCCGTCTCATGTAAGCCTATTGCAACTGGTCTCGTACCCAGACGTGTCGAAGACACCGACACGTCTGGGCACGAGACCAATTGCAACTGTGTCCGAGTCCCAAAGTCAAGTCCTGGATAAAATTCGATCCACCAGTCGGTTGGCGCGGTCACATGTCCACCTGTGTGGCTCCGACGATTCAAGATCCAGAAGCGAAGAACCCGACGCGAACTTGGATCCCAGTCCTTTTTCGACGCGTCGTCCCTATTCTCTTAGCTTGCAACAACAATTATATCGTAATCAGAATGGTGCGACAGTATTCCAGCATATTCACAATGCTGTAAGGCTTATTACCAATGCCACGCCCCGCCCTAGGCTCCTCGGGGACTTTCCGCTGAAGACAAACGCGTCAGGCTTCTTGAAATTTTCCATGAGACGGTGAGTCCTGATTCCCAACCCCAAGCATATAGGCAAATGGTTCAGCTGACAGGTATCTTGTAGAAAGATTTCTTTCAGCTGAAAGAGTTGGAGAAAATCGGACCAAAGATGAAGGGGATCGGTGTGTATGCGCGCAGTCTGTGTCATCTACCGTGCTCTGAGTGCCTGGCCAGTTTCACAGTCAGTCAAGGAGGTGCTTCAAGGACTCGTAGATGATGGCATGGTGCAAGCAGACAAGATCGGATCATCTAATTGTGAGCCTCCGTCAACTTCTCAGCTGATGATGGATTTTGACTGATTGGTGCGCATACATTCACATTTTAAGTCTTTTGGAGCTTTCCCTCGCAGCGAGGTGCAATGGTATATCCTCCATATACATAATTGCGTCTTCCTCCGCCTTCATCCCACTTACGCCCCCTTGCACAATGACTGGTAGATGCAGAGCCGCTTGGCCACCGTGAAGGAGAGTCAAGCATCGTATCGAGGTCAGCTCACAGAACTCCGCGCGGCAATCGAAGCAGAGAGGGCTGCACGGCCGGACAGTGTATGCCCGCCGAACATGATTCTTATGGAGGCCGCAGTGATAATGGTTTTCTACCCCTTCCAGGAAGACCGTAGGGCGGCTCTAGCACGTCTGGCGTCGTTCAGGAAGGAGTTCAGCGAGCTCGAGGCCGAGCTAGCGCAATACGGTGCATGCGACCCTATAAGAGTAGAAGAGAAGAAACGTGCGGTGGTGCTTGCCAAAGAGGCAGCAGTACGCTGGACCGGTATGGCTCTCTTGATCTCATTCCATTCAGAGCATTCCCCCAGGTGATTCCACAGGCGGCTGACTCGTGAGGAACATACAGACAACTACGTGCTTTTGCTAGCCCACTTTACAAGACAGAGCTGTGTCGAACCCGCGGAGATCAAGAAATATCTTGGTGTGGACGATGAGTATGAAGATATCTGTTGAGCGTAGCACGTTAATTATGCGGTTTCGTGGCCATCTTGTAGCTATACCTGGCCGTCAATAGATATGGCAAGTACAAAGCTGTACTCGATGTTAAATACACCAAGACAAGGGATCTGAGCTAAGAATATACCGCGTAGCTGAGTCCCGCCCCAACACCGCTATACAGGCTGGTCCCGTTTGTCTCCTCATCAGCCCGCGAGTATTGTAGCCGATAGGTTGACCAGTCGACCTTTAACTGGTCCAAGACATCACGGTCGCTTCATTCGTCGTCGGGCTTAAGCTCGGGCGCGTACTCTGACCAAGAGTGGATCACGCATAGAAATCGTCAGTCCATCAGACCAATATCTGTCCTTCATTTCGACCGGCTTAATGTCGAAGAATGGCAAGATGCTCGCCCAAATGGCTACGAACTGGTAGGTAGCGGATTGCGAGCCGGGGCTATTGGAAGACACTCCGTTATTCAATTCTGTCGAAGCTTGAATGGAAGAACATACCATGCACGCGGCCCAGCGCCGAAGGCGTGGAACTTGGGCTGCGAAGGTTTGACAAATTGGCCGTCCGCATCGAGATGTCGCGCCGGGTTGAACTCCTTCGCGTCCGGACCCCACACCTGCCATGCGCAACAATCACGTCACTGGAGTATATACATTAGCGTGTGGCGCACCGCTTCGTTTTTCATCATCTCAAAATCCGACCACGCTACGTTGTCACCCTTGTCGACTTTGATAGGGCCATAGCCAAGTTCTGGTATTCCCGGAAGCACGTCGTCCTGGAGAGCTACACGACTGTTCTTGGGCACGCCTGGCCATAGACGCAAGGTCTCGTAAAGCACCGCCATGTGGATTGGATAGTTCTTTGCAAGAGAAATTCAGGAACGTGTGCCTCTAATAGAGGAAAACATACAGCGAGGTTGTCGTACGGAATGGCCCGTTCTTGGGTGTCGCGCGAGAGCGCTTCATTGCGCATCGCGTCTACCCAGTCAGGGTGTCGGGACAATTCATGAAGAGACCACGAGAGCGCGTTCTGTGTCGTGTCCTTGCTAGCGAAGAGCAGGGTAATGATACAATCACGGAAGAGAACCGGGTCGACTTCGTCCGTCCCCTGGAGAAGCGTCGAGAGGAAGTCATCGTAGGCAGCCGCAGCTTCGCGCGACATCTTCCGTCGAGATGCAATAATATCGTCTACTAATTTGTCTGCTCGTCCGCGCGCAGCAGCAAACGTCTCCCCGACGCCGTTGAGCTATGAACAGCTTAGTTGCATTTAATGCATCGTATATTGATAGATCAATTACGTACCTGTTCCGTAAATTGCCACCACGGATTGAAGATACGTCTGCACATCAATCAATTCAGCAACAGCGTACCGTGCATCATGATTACCTTGAATACGTACCCAGAGGAGATGCTATTCTGGGTGGAAGCGTCGGCCAACAACATGTGGGGCTCGGAAAGGCAGGACGGGTCCGGTGTCAAGAGTGCAATATCGGAGCTTAGTGCCATTTTGTAAAATATCATCACGAGTAGTCTCCCAAAGAACTCTGTCATGACCGTCAAACTACGACACCTTCACAGTGAAGTAGACTGACCATTGAAGTCTATTACTACATCTTGTTTTGCCGCATTAGAGAGCAGCTCTCTCGCCGGCATGAGGATCTGTGTAGGGATGTTGCAAATTTCAAGTGAAACGCATGGCGTGCATCTCGGGGACGTACCTCATTCATGGCTCTCAACGTAGCATCAAACTGAGCAGAAGCAAAGATGGGCCTGACGATATCATCAACCCGGATAGGATAGCAAGATACTATCCACCCACTTGATCACTTTGCGGCTCGTCTTCCACCGCATACCCTCGGCTCCAAACGGGCTCCACCCGCCGAGAAACGCAGTGAACATGACGAGGGTTCGCTCTCCCTTTCCATACACAACCATGTCATCTATGCCACACATTCCTTCCTCAGCCGAAATCATCAAGTGATAAGGTGTACGCACTCTTACGAACATGTTCCAACCATTCCGGTCGGTCGATGATAATGGTGCGACCGAAGCCGGGTAGGGTGAACGTGACTAAGTCCCCATACTGACTATGCAGCTTGGAGAAGTAACTGAGCATATCCGCAAGGTGGGGGAGGATATCAAGGAGGTTTCCGACTAAAGGAAGGCCTCTGGGGCCAGGGAGGTCATGGCGAGACTTGACTCCGATAGGCGTGGTGGGCCATTTAAGACATACCACTGTCAGAGGTATCAGGAGGAGCCCAAGGAATAGGGACAACGAAGACATCCCAATTCTGCGCGAGCAGGGCGGGGAGAAAGAAAGTGTTGATCATGGAAGAAAGAGGATTAAGGCTTATGCCACATGAAGCGAGCGTTTCACCAGACATATGATAATGTTAAATGCAGTGCCTGCTTGGGGCTTGCCGCCGCCGGCTAGCTGACGGCCCCTGGTCTCGAAGATGCGCCTGCGAGTCTCGTACAGCGCTACGTCTCTAATTGCAGCATATGCGATGAATAATTCTGCAGCCTCCAAGACGGGACAGCTTAGAACCTGATGAAGTTCTACTTGACTTACTTACAAAGGCTATGTGAATGCATACCCATCAAACATTCATCATCCTCGGCATGAGATGCGGGATGGACTCTGATGGAGTGGCCCGGGCGCCGGCGGTGAGTATAGACCGAATCATGCAGGAGACCAATCTTCTTCAGGCCGATATCATCAGGATCGCGGTGGTAACTTGTAAGTGGCGGAGGCTGGAATATACTATGCCAGGTGCACATGTCATTCAAGTTCCAATCACCACTCAATGCACCATTTTTTGTAACCTACAACACTGACATGGTCTGCTTCAGATTTCGAATTTCGGTCAAGCGACTCCAGCAAGCTTAAGACCCCCTAAGCGAACGGCTGACCCCTAACCTCGCGGACATAATCTTCGACCGTTTTCCACTTCCACACCTTTTGTCCAGGGTTGACCAGCTCGTCGCTATTCTCCTTCGAAAAGTCTTGCTTCCCCTCCGCGATGACGATCCTGCGACGGACCAGCATCAGTACTTGCCGCCCTGCATACGTTTCTGTGCGCACGACTCACTTGATATGCTGCAGCGGGCTCTCCGCGGGCTTCTCCAGCTGTGCCTTACGCAGCTGCTCCCGGAATGGTCCAAGCTCGACCGTCTTGAGCACGATCTCCCCAGCGGGCTTCGCGTCAAACTCCGTGCGCACACGCTGGACGATGTCGCGGATCTCGCGGAAGCTCTTGTTGTCCCCCGCGATGCGCACGTCATCCGGCACCTGCGACGCCGTGTCCGGCGACAACGCGAGGAGGGTCAGCTCCGCGACCGCGCGTCCGATGTCCACCTTGGCGGTCACGGCAGTCTTCACGTCGGGGGAGCCGACGGAAGTATATGTCAGGTTCGCAGTGTCGAAGCCGACTGGGCGGAGGTCAGATTTTAGGGTTGAGCAGGGTAGAGAGGTGGAAACGTACGCCAGGGCTGTTGAAGTAGGATTTGTGAGCACGGCGGCGGGGGGAGGTGAGACAGTAAGTGCTTACCCCTAAAGCAGTCTCCAAGAAGAGGCCCGTGGCGACCGCAATGATCTTGACTTTGCCCTTGGACAGCGCGCGGGAGGCATCGACGTGCTCGCGCTTTTCGGTCCACGTAACATCGTCCCAGCCCGGGAAGTCATTGAGACGGTAGTCTCTGCAACAATCGCCTTCAATCCTACTGCTCTTTTAATTTCTACGCACTTTTCACTCACGAGCCAAATTCCGAAGGGAAGTACACCTTGACGCTGCTCTTCAGTGCCGCTTCAAAGAGGGCGTTATGGTATTCGTTCGGAGCGCGAGAGCTGACGTTCACAACGACATCCACGCCCTGGAAAGCTTGTGTAAAGGACGATACGAGGTTGGCCGTATCCACTGCGCGGAGCTCCGCGCCCTGCCCGGCAAGCTCACGCGCAGCCGGTGTGGTGATGTCCCGCCCAACAATGATGATGCGCGAGAAGTATGTGCGGTAGGAGGTGAGGAACACGTTGGACACCTCCTTGCCTAAGCATCGAGATCAGCTCTTTGTTCTCGCGGGACGCTCGTGAGAGCGAAGGAGGCTGCAAGCACACACCGAGATTTCCCGTCCCGCCAACGAGGGCGACGACGTGCTGTGCACTACTGATTCTGTACGACATTCGTAGTCACTTGAAAGTTCGCAGTTGGGTGGTGTGCAGAAGAGAGATGAGAGGCGATAGGGTTGCTGAGAGCGTTTCACGTCTGGTGCTTAAGTATTTGGGAGCTGACCAATGCACCCTTTGAATCAAGCTTCGAATGGCGTAGTCTGTGGCGAGCGGTACTTCGTGTGTACAGAATCAGATGCGCCATCTCGCGCGAGATAGAGTCGACATAGACCTTCAATATGTGGTAATCAACTAGAAGAGATAGCTGGACGCGCCCAGAATGCCTTCGCACCTTACTCTGCATGAAGGATCGGACGAAACATGATTGTGGTCGACTGAAAGCAGCGATCGACCGGCACGGACACACTCTTGGCCGTCAAGTGCACGGAACAATCACGCCGAATGACATCAGCCGACACAGGTAATAATTTGTCAACTCCATTTCCAAATATTCCCTGACCAATGTAAAACTGACATCATCTCACAAAGACGCTGCCGTGGGGCACCCAGTTGAGTTCGCACTTAGCAGTGTGGCTTTCCGCCAACCTCGCGAACATAATCCTCGACGGTTTTCCACTTCCACGCCTTTTGTCCCGGGTTCACTAGCTCATTGTTGTTCTCAGTGAAGTCGTGCCTTCCCTCCGCGATGAGGATCCTGTATGGAGAACACACGTCAGCATCGTCGCAACGCTAGTGAGCGAAAACGTGCTGGTGTCTCACCTGATATGATGCAGCGGGCCATAATGCGGCTCCTGCAACTCGCCCGTGCGCACCTTCTCCCGGAATGGCGCAAGCTCGACCTCCTCCAGCGCGATTTCCGCAGGCTGCACGCCGAGCGCGCCCCGCACGCGTTGCACGATGTCGCGGATGTCGCGGTAGCTTACGTTGTCGCCCGCGATGCGCGCCTCGTCCGGCACCTGCGCCGCCGTGCCCGGGGAGAGCGCGAGCAGGGATAGCTCCGCGAGCGCGCGCGCGATGTCGACCTTTCCGGTGATTGCGGTCTTCTTGTCAGGGGAGCCGATGCAGGTGTAAACGCGATTAGCAGTGTCGAAACCGACTGTGAGAGGGATTAGAGCAAGACTTGAGACAAGGGCAAAACGTACACCAGGGCTATCATGAAGTTTAAGATTTGAAAGTTTCAAAATGCAATTGAGATGGGAACTCACGCCGATGGTACCTTCCATGAAGAGTCCAGTATAAAGAGCGATGATCTTGAGCTTGCCTTGAGCGAGCGAGCGAGCTTCCACAGCGTGCTTGTGCTTCGCCTCCCAGACTTCGGCGTCCCAGCCCTCGAAGTTGTGGAGACGATGGTCGCTGGCACACAAAACGCGTCAATAATGATAAATGCCGCGCATATAGACACAGCTACACTCACGAGCCATACTCTGAAGGAAAGTAGACCTTGACGCCGTTGTTCAGAGCGCCACGGAAGAGCGCATTGATGTATTCCAGGGGTGCATGGGCGGAAACATTGATAACAACGTCAGCACCCTCAAATGCCTTGGTGAAGGACTCAGTCGCGTTGGCCGGGTCGACCGAGCGCAGCTCCACACCCTGCTCGACGAGCTGGCGCGCTTCGGGGGTAGAAATGTCCCGACCGACGGCGATGACGCGAGGGAAGAAGAGGCGATAGTTGGTGAGAAACTGGTTCGCGACCTCCTTTCCTGCACGCAAGTGTGAGCACGTTCAAGTTGTCCGGATTAATAGGCACAATGGAAGGTTCACCGAGATTACCGGTTGCGCCGACGATGGCGACGGTGTACTGCGCACTGGAGATTTTAGCGGACATGTTGCGATTGACCAAGTTAGAGAAGCTAGGGGTCGATGCTGGTGTCCATGCCGATCTTGCTACCTACTTATGGTTGATTTCTTGGCTGACCAAGGCCAACCTGGTTGAATAATCAGGTGCTTGTTAATCTACAGACGCGACAAGGCTTATAATGGATAAATCAAGCGCAATGTGTGTCAGCTCGCGCGAGTGTATTGCAGACATACATACTTACTGAACTTGATCAAGTAGAAAGCGAAAATTGAATCTGCAGCATCTGATGGCAAAGGGCGCAGCCACATGGCCAAATTCAACGAACCCAGTGGTTCGCGGCTGCAGAATAGAAAAATGAGCATTGTATGAATATGTGAGAGATTCTTGGAATTACCTGGCCCTTGAGTTGTAATCCAAGATGAACCACAAGGATGTTGTTGAATGTGAAACGGAGGTTCGCGAGTGCGAGAGAAAGCGGAGGCGGGCGACGAGGCGCGGGAAGCTGCCATTTTGGGAAGTCAACGGAATGACATCAGCGAGCGCTCAGCCTGCCATTGCTCTCCACCGGCGTTGCAACTACAGTCTCCATGTCTGCATGGACCTCGCGCCCTCCCCGTCTCCCCCCCGCTAGCCCGCCCTCATGTCTACCGCGCACACCGTCCTCGAGACGTTCCTTGGCGCGCTCCAGGGCACTGTCTCCGTCCTCCTCACCTTCCTCGCCGGCTACATCGTCGCCCGTCGCGGCACAGTCGACCAAGCAACCATAAAGCACATTTCCAATCTCTGTACCTCTCTATTTCTCCCATCCCTCCTTGTCGTCCAGATGGGCCCCGAGCTCACTGCGTCCAGCCTCGCTCGCTACTGGATCATTCCCCTCTGGGGTCTCGCCACAACCGTCCTCGCGCACCTCGTCGGCTGGGCAGGCCAGCGCCTCTTTGGCCTCAAGCACTGGACCATCGTCGCCTGCGGCCGCCCCAATTCCAACGCCCTCCCCCTCCTCCTCCTCCAGAGCCTCGAGGCCACCGGAGTACTTGAGCTTCTCTCCGCCGACGGAGAGAACGTTGCGGAAACCCTGCGCCGCGCGCAGTCCCTCCTGCTCCTCAACGCCGTTGTCCAGCAGGTTCTCACCTTCCAGTTCGCGCCGGCCGTGCTCCTGCTGGACGACGGGCACAGCAAGCCTCTCCCGGACGCGCTGCGCCCGGGGCCTGGTCGCCTCCTCCCGATCGTGCAAGACGAAGAGCGCGTCGGACTACTGGGCGATCAAGAAGACGACGAAAGAGATGAGGACGCAGTAGGCGGCAATGGAATAGGCGATGCGCTGATTCCCATCGCGGAAATACCTGACATGCACTGGCCTAAGCCCATCGCTCCGCTCGCGAAGCCCGTCAAGCTCGTCTGGTCATACATGAGCGCACCGCTTATTGGCGCCATTATAGCCTTTATCCTCGGAGTGAGTAATGTCGCGTCAAATGGATAGTAGACTGATTCACATACGACATTCTGTAGATGATCCCCCCGCTGCACCGCGAATTCCTAGTTAAAGGTGGTATCTTCTACGCGTCGATCACGCAGAGCGCCAAGAACCTCGGTGGCATCTTGTAGGTCTTCGCATCTCTCTAGAGCTCACATACTGAGCATCCTACAGTATCGCGCTCCAAACTTTCTCCGTAGGCGCGGAGCTTGGGCTCGTACCGTCCTCGAATCCTGGGTACTTTCAAACAATCTGGGTCCTGCTCGTGCGCTTCATCGTCATGCCCGCCCTTGGCCTGCTCTTCGTGTGGGCAACTGCGGGCAGGGGCTTGTACGTGCACGATCCGCTCGTCTGGTACGTATCCATTTTCAGCTCCAGCGTTCCCGTGCTCAATGTCACGCATATACCCAGGTTCCTCCTCGTCCTCATCCCTGCGGGCCCCTCTGCCATGTTACTCATGAATGTCGCAGCCATGGTGAATATCGACCAGGGTCCGATTGCAGGGTATCTGACTGTCGCGTACCTTCTTTCACCTCTAATGGCCATTGTATGCTCTCTCGGGCTGACCATCGTGCAGACAGCGGAGCAGCGGTAATACAACGCATCGCCCCATTCTTTCCGAGATGAAACGGGCCCAATTGACATGCGCGCTCTTTGGTACAGTTTTCTAGTTGATGCCCGTCACATATCTATACGTCTACACAGATTTGAATATACGCACCAGGGGGTATTTATGTCCTATCCTATCCGATCTGTACTATCACTGCACATCACTAATTGTATCTTCTAGATATAATACCAGCCTTGTTTGTATGACGTCTGTGTTGGATATCGCACAGGTTGGACTTGAATTGAGCGCATAACGCTCGAGTCTTGCACGGACAATTAAAAGGAGTCCGTCATTGTGTCCGTGAAAAGTCACGATCTCCTTCAGCCCCGGAGCGCCAGGATTTCTAAGCCCCGAGGTGACAACTGATGAGAATTGCGGCCGTTCTGCACGGATCGCGTTCATATCGGAAGAATGTTAGCAAACCTCCTTTCCTGACTGTTGTGAACTTCCAAGAGTGAGTTTGTGCCGACTGTTGGAATGCAATAGATATCAACGCACTATGGATCCTGAGTTGGCATACAACATCGACGGTGAAATAGTGTTGGCTATGTGGTTAGCTACTAACCGTCGCCGTCAATCCACTGCATGTCAGGACTACACAGCTCTGCTTTTTGAGTAAGGTGCCAGACACTAGAGCGGACATAGGCGATCCGCTGACTAGCGATCGCGAAGCAGGAGTGAATTCCCGCGGATAGAGCGTCATGCCCACTCACACGTTACGGCATAGGCGGCGACGGTCCAAGCTATAGATGCTGAGTCGAGCGTACTTAAGCTGGCCGCACTCCAGCCCCGCGGCAACATCGGCCCTCGCGCTGCCAACCAGCAACCTGAGCAGCCATGAATATCCTCGCACTCAACGACGACGTCCTCTCCCTCATCACGTCTCTCCTCCCTTGCCCCGACGCGCTCCGATTTTCGCTAACCTCACGGGCCATCCGCCCCCTCGCTACGCGGCACGCGCTCACTACTATCGCCCCCGCCTCCCCGCACCAGGCACAACGCGCATACGCGTACCTCCTCGCGGACGTCCCGCACCGCCTGCGCTGGCTCCGCCGCCTCGACGTGCGCATGGCCGCGTTTGGCGTCAACGCAGAATACGCCGTCGCAAGCGGGGACTACGCCGCCCTGCCCCTGCTTGCGGACGTGCTCACGCGCGCGCCGCAGATCCGACACCTCTCGGTCGCGTGTGCGGAGCACGTCGTCATGGCGGAGCCGCGTGTCGGGGAGGCACTCGCGGCGCTCGAGAGCCTGGCGACGCTCACAGTGCAACAGGCGGCACATCAAATGCTGAAGGTGGTGGGTAGGCTGCGC
>NW_012133488.1:19047-32202 GCF_000313525.1 Fibroporia radiculosa | reverse complement strand
GTCGGAGCCAGTCCCGCTCTTCGCGCACCTCGCGCCGCTGAAACACCTGGAGACACTCGAGCTCTGCCACGTCGCCGAGGAACACGTCAGCCTCGAGGCCCAGGTGAACGACGCAGGGGACGCCGGTGCCGATGTGGAACGTGAAGCCGGCCCCGCGCCGCCGCAGTGGCCTCGCGTGCGACACCTTGCGGTGGACAAATGCTGCTCGCCACTGCCCGATTTCGTGCACGCCTTCCCGCACGTCCGCACGCTGCGCATGCACAACGTCAGCGTGAGCCCGCGGTCCGCGTCCTTCGGCAAACACGCAACGAATACGACGTGCTGGCCGCGTCTTGAGCGCGTCGTCGCGCGTCCGTACGACTTCCAGTACTGGCCGCTGCGGTGCCGCGTTCGCGTCCTCCAGCTCGATGGGCCAGTTGCGAAGGACGGGGGAAAGGCGGCGAATCTCGCGCTCGAGGCGATTGGGCGCATGGAGCCGGTCGTACTGAGGATGCAGATCTTGATGGGAGTTACGGGCGAATTCTGGTCAACGTTTGTGAGGGAGAATCCGAGGCTGCGGTACCTGGAGTTAAGTCTGGTCGATGGTGATCCTGAAATGGGTCTAGACGAGTGGATGGTAGGTTTGAGTGATCATCCTGTTCAAGTCGCATCAGTGCTGAGGTCGTGGCGGGGAATACAGGAAATAGTGCCAGAGTCGTTGAGTTCGTTGGGAATTATCTGCATCCGGGTCGACATCCGCAAGTCGCACGCACCTGTTTTTTACGGAATTGGCTGTGACCCTCTGCCTGTTCTCTCAGAGGCAGAAGTGTGGAACATCCTCCCAATGCACCTCGCAAAGTGCATACCTTCTGTACACTTTGTTGCACTGGGTTACGAACAAAGTGCTGTGTCCTGGTGGAGAGTGACAGGGAAGGAGGAAGCATGGCACCTGCAGCCCATGTCAACACTATTTGCAGATCACATAACTACTTACCTCAGTTCAGAGGAGTTTGAATCCAGCCTGGCCTTTGATAGTCAGTCAATTTTTCCAAGGTCTCTATCACTGCTGGCAGAGTGACATGTATACACCAACTCATAGACAGCAAGTTCTCAAATTGAAGAGAAAGACAATAAAAGGCTCTTGATGGATGGATGATGTACTATGCAATTGTAATGTGGCTATGAACAAAGGGAAATTTCCGCTTGGTAGTAACATAAGGTTAGGGTTAGGAAAAGACAGCAACAACAAAAAAGGCCCGCCCAGCCCGAGGGCCGAAGCAGGACAGGAAAATATTGCGACGGTGCATGTGCCGAAGCACATACAAACCGCAAAGCCCCCCTGAGGACAAGGTCGCCGTGCTATGAGAGGCCTCCACGGCCCACACTCCCTGGGACGTGAAGGGGAATGTGCCATCAAGGTAAGTATGAGGTGCCGTTGTCTCCGGGCTGCGCTTATATACTCCTCACGACCTGCGCACGGACCATCTGCACTTTGGGTCTCGTGATCGTACCCTCGGCCCGCATAAACTAGCTTCCACTCCCGAAACATTTCATCCTCATAATCCTCACTCACTCAAGTGCATTATAGACGCTCAAATCATGGAGCCTGCTTGTTGCTCTACTTACTCGTAGTGCTCGTGCCCCCTGCGTGCACAGTGTTCGCGCTTCATGCTACTGCCACCAGGGTGAACGCTTCAGTCCATGGCGCTTAGTCTGACAGCTTCCTTGCTCGGCTGCTTAAAGTTGTGGACGCGGACCATATTGGTGGTTCCATAATCCTTGCGCAAAGTCGGTGTCTGTTTCCCCTCCTGGCATTGGACGAGACATTGCGGGCTGCACTAGGCTCTTCCGACTCTCAACGCGATGTCCGTCGCTGTTGCCATTTGTATGTCTGCACTTTCTCCAAAGAGTCGACATTGACATTGAAGACACCCTAGTTCTCGGACTTGGTGTGGTGTTATTAGCTGCATGTCTTCAATGGCCGTCTACAGCTATCGGCGTTTCCTACCGAGATGACTTGCCAGGTCCAGTGGGGCTTCCGCTGATTGGCAACTTACTCCCTTTTTTCCTCAATCGCCACGACCTTCCCTCGTACTTGACCAAAGCCTACAAACAGTTTGGTGAACTCGTGACGTTCACTACTCCTGGCTGGGGGCGTCATATTATGATCAACCGACCCGAGTGGCTGAGCCATGTTCGCAAAAGTCCGTAAGGCTATTTTCATGCCCAAGACTGTTCCCTTATTATTGCCACTGTGTCCTGTCCAGACGATGGTATATTGTATGGAAAAGGTGATATCGCCCTGGCCGTATTTGCCGAGTTCCCTGGAAGCGAGAGTCCGTTTGGGACTGAGGGTGCCAAGTGGCGACAAAGTCGCAAGCTGATCAAGTGAGCTGCAGGATTTTATCTCAGATAAGGATTGAGTAGACCTGGGTTATAAGGCCCATTTTTTCAGCAAAGTCATTTGATGCCAGTGTCTCTAGTGTAATGGGTGAAGTATGTTCTTTCTTTACACTTCTTCACTCTTATGAGGAGATTGCTTCAAAACCTTACTATTGATTACACGCAGATAATTCAAATTGCCGGTGCATTACTTACAAACACCGCGAAGCAACAGATTCCCATAGATTTTTATGGTTAAACTTGGCCTGCTGGTCGTATTCGTAATGGTCTAACGTGTGATTACCTACAGAACTCTGTGGGCGTATACCCGTCGTGATCTTCTGTGAGATGGCGTTGAGTTACAAAACTACACTCCTCACGACAGACCCGTCTTGCCTCACTGAACCACACCCACTCGTCGACTCGATCACAATTCTGAATAGAATATCATCTGAGTTCGTCAGCATCGTACCCCAAATTGACATTCCCGCATTGACTTCTATACGCAGACGTCTGCCCAATCCATTCTGGCATATTACGGAGAAGGTGAACATATTCGTCTTATCAAGCCTGTGGCCATAAAGCTCATTGGCCTCAGCTGGACGGCCAACAGAAAGTGTTCAATGCAGCTCGTCGGCAGATCCATCGCGTGGTCGAAGATATTATCGCCGCGCGTCAGCACTCGTCTGATTCGGCGGTAGAGAACAACCATGACTTTCTTTCTACTCTCCTGCAGGAAGACGCCCGCACCGATCCTATCGCTCTACGTGACTGTCTAGTTACTCTCCTGTTCGCTGGGAGGGACACCACGCAGCACGCCCTGTCATGGTCGCTTCACGAGCTCTCCAAGGTGCCCGTCTGGCTCGACAAGATGCGCGCTGAGACGCTTTCGCGGGGCCCGCCTGGGCATGCTGTACAGTACGAAGATCTTTCCGTAGGTCTCATTTTTGCGCTCTAGCTGCCATGGTCGTACTGATGAGCCGTTTCGTAGAACTACCACATCCACCTCGCCGTGCTTTACGAGACTTTGCGCCTGTGGCCCGCAGTCTCGAAGAATGCACGTATTGCTCTCCGCGACGATGTGCTCCCGGCAATCCCTGAAGCTGGATACAGCCCAATCAGAGTGGCCAAAGGTGAATGGGTGGGGTGGTTCGATACAAGCATGATGCGGAGCGAGAAGGTCAGTTCCTATCGGTAGGGTTGTACTCTGAGTAATATTCACCGCACCCGTTTCTCCTGCCCGCTATTCATGCTAGGTGTGGGGTCCCGACGCAGAGCTCTTCAATCCAGCACGACACCTCGACGACGAAGGTCACTTCGTCAAGCCGCCGCAGCCCAAATTTCACTCATTCGGAGCAGGTCCCCGATTGTGGTAGGCCCTTTCTCGAGAAGCTACGAGCACGAACCTCATTTTCTATTGTCAGCCCGGGAGCACAACTTGCATCATTCGAGTTTGTCGCTATCTGGGCAAGCATTCTCCCATTTTTTGACCTCAAACCAGTTGACATGGAAGAGCGGAGATATACTGACGGTCTCACGATGTCTATGCAAGATCCTTTCATGATCACAGTTCATTCACGAAGCCTCTAAGGATCAATTGGCCGTACACAGCCCTCAGATTCTCAATTTTATACATCATAAATCCGCTCTATGATGTAAAATGGGTTAAGAGCTACGTCCGGGCTAGAAAATATCAAATCGATGTCTCTAATACCTATGCCGGTCATTACATACAAATTTTTGTGGAAGCAATAATGCATTGAATCATTGCACACCTGCATTGTGTACTGGGACATCCACGGCCCATGTCTATAACGGCTGAGCAATGGTCGGGAAAATATCAGCGCGGGTCTTCGCATCCAGAGCTGAGGAACCTCTACGCATTCAATCGGCTCACAGGCAGTGAACAATCTACGCGCCCGTAAGACGAAACCAGCCCTCCATCAGTTACGACAGCCAGCACGTAAGTGGCCGCCGGAGAATGTCCTCCAGAGCTTCCAAGTAGAGCAGCGCGAGAAAAAAGCGGGAAAGACATTCTGCATCGACCTAGGAAGGGATGCCGAATCTGATGGGGAACCTTCTACGTGCAAGTATGACGGATAGGGTCAACATGACTGGTAGAATGTCGTCAGCAGATTAATGGGTTGCTTAATAGTTACATCCGAATTTTAGGGAGATGAATGGACACTGTCGTTTGCAGTCGTCAGAGATATAAGTAGGCTACGAGTACTTGCTCGTCGTCCGAAAGCCCTGTATTGCCCGGTTGCCCACCGGCTGTTGCGTCACAACAGCAAAAGTAGCGAAGACCTCGTCCAGGAGCCGACGGACACAATTGTTAGAGAGACAAATCCCGACTCCCACGGAGTCGTCGAAAGTGAATAGGACGCACCTCCGAGGATACCCCATGCCGTCGAGGAAATGGTGGAACCCGGGTAAGAAGACGGTGCTCCGCGGAGGGAATAGTCTATCAATCCGTAACATTGAATAGCGGACGAGCATGTGCGCTACTGTGAGAGGCGAGGGGATGGTAGATAGCAGCGGCACAGTAATGACCAAGGGTACGATAATCAACGCTAGTAATAGCTGCTTATACGTCGACTCGTGGGATATGAAGCTGCGACGGTCGCGCGAAAGCTGGCGAGGTCTAATGGCGACTGCGGCGAGCGTGCTGGTCGGCCTGAGTTGGAAGCGTATGTTGAGGTGCTCAGTCGATGTAGAGGACAGTTAGTGCAATGTACTGAGACGAGGTATAGCCACGGACTAGAAGCGAGAACAGAGGGCGTCGAGGAGGAGATATAGGACGGCAGGAGGTCAGGTGGGTGAGATGTGAGCGTGCAAGTGTGTCTGCATTGGGAAGACATTCCCACGGAGGCCAACGGCGACGGCCAGTCATAAGACGACTATGCGCTGAGCTTGACGCCCCCGCCCCTCTGCTCATCGATGTCTCTGTCGCCCACGACGTCCACCGAATACGAGCCGTCGACGTCCAACAAGCGGCGTCGGACGGGCTTTGGGGACGCCACAAGCCACTTGGACATGAATCATCCCCAGGCGTCCACCTCCGGACAGTCCGCCCCGCCCACCGTCCCGCCAGCCCACATCCCAAAGCGCGGTGCACGGGCCTGCACCGCCTGCCGTAAGGGTAAGAATAGATGCGAAGGAGAGGTGGGTCTTGCTTGCCAATTGACTGCGTCGGACACGCCCTTACCCCCTCTCGTGGCCCGCCTCTCCGCCCGGGCCGGGCTGGTCAGTCTCCCTGTCGTCGTTGCCAATTAAGCGGCACACCCTGCGTCTTTGAGAAACCCGAGAAGAAAAATGTCCAGGTTATGTCTGGTGCCAGCGTCGAGTGAGCCTCTCACAATCACCTGTACCTCCGTTCGCTAACCTGGCAACGCCCCTCTACGCCCGCCAACTCAGACGACTCTCCCGCTTGGAAGGCCAATATCTTGTGAGCATGTCTGTCTCTCTCCTACATACCCCCCTCAGTCTCAACCGCGACTGTGACATGTCTCAGGTTATGCAAAGCCAGATGATTGGCATGCAATCATCCCTGGACCGAATACTGGCTGCCATCCAGATGCAAGGTCAACAGACCGCAGCCATAGTCCAGCAGACTGTATTTGCCAACGGCGGACCCCCACCTCTTCCACCACTCCGTAATGGTGTGGATATGTACGGATCTCCTGGCCCAGCAGAGCAATCGTCGCGTGGCCCTAGATCTTTTCCGCCTCTACCAGGTTTTGCACCTCCCGTGCGTCGTTTGAATGCGTTTGCTCGTGATTGCCCAAACTCACGTGTAGAGGACAGCCACACAAATACGCTACATATGGCATTGTGCCCAGCACAGCGCCATCGTCAGATGACGAATCGGAAGACACGCTGCCTCGGTCGGCTCTGAATGCTCCGATCGAGGCCCTTCAAGGTCTTGCGAATGCTGCAGCCGAAGCCGCCGCGGTACCGTCAGCCTCGCCACCTAGGTATTGATATTCTCGTGTGATGCCTGCTACTTGCTGAAATCTGTGCTCAAGGGTTAAGAAGCGGAAGAAAGCAGAGCCCACACCTCGGAATGCGTTTCCTCATGTTGTTGAGAAGGTGCCTTTACTGCCCTTATTTGATTGAATATCAATCTTATGGACCCGATAGGGGCTTGTGAGTGATGCTGAAGCACGAGAATTGTACACTATGTTTGTCTGTCCAATGGCCCTATGTTATTGTTGCTGACAGAGTATGGCCGAATCTGCAGTTTCTTCTCTGGTTGTCATATCTTCATCCCGTGCTTCGACCCAAGCTATGACACGTATGACGGGCTTATGGAGCGCACGCCCTGGACATTTGACTCTGTTCTGGCTGTGGCAAGTAAGATTAGAAGTGGTACCGGACCTTTGAGTTCTACTTTCTACAAAAGTCTAGAGGAAGCACAGGGCATAGCGCGCTCTACGCTCTTTGGACCAGTGGTTCGCAAAGAAGCTGTGCAAGGTAAAACATATGATATCTAGAACTGTGCAAGCGTTCATACCGTTCTTGCGCAGGCATGCTGCTCTTGGCCGCTTGGAGTACGAACGGGTGGTTGCCCAGCGGTCATGCCATGCGTATGGCCCTCGACCTCGGGCTGCATCGCGCTTTAGAGAAACTAGCCGATCGCGAGGGCGCGAAAAAGCGAAATGAGGAAGAAGAGCGAAATTTGGGTGAGTATATGCTCAGTATGCTACATGTTGTTTACTTATGCATCTAACTACGCCCAGTCATTTCCGCAAGGATTTGGTTATGCCTGTACTGGTTTGATCATCAGTACGTTCTAATGCTGGCTGTGGTATCGTCACTGACGCTGAGCCCTCCTCCAGGATGAGCCTAGGCACTGGCCGCCCGATTGTTCTCCGCGATGAAAATTCTATCAAACATTGTCGTTTACTCCTTGCACATCCTATGAGTTCTCCAACAGACGTTCGCCTCGTGTCACAGGTGGAGTTGATTGCCCAGAAGAGTATGTAGCTACGTCTTTCGCCTGCTGCATATTCTCACACGCTTAAATTAGCGCAAATTTATGAGACGTTATCACCACTTAATGGACAAGTTAATCACAACACGCTAGCTTTCATTCGCCGGGCAAATGTTGCACTTGATAAATGGTGGGCGGACTGTGACGAACTCCATCGTATGTATGATTGAGTGTCTGTCTAAAAAATACTAAATGATGATTAGGTCAATCTATGGACGAAGAATCCCTTCCGCGCAAAATCCTAGCGGGCGAGCTCCACTACGCGAAAGTCTGGCTTGTTTGCGTAGCCTTGCGTGGCGTCGCATGGGATAGGATGCCCTTCGAGCAACGCGAACTTGCGTTCCAAGCCAAGGATGCGGCCTCGAATTGCGTGTCGAACTTACTCAACTCTCCAACTTATAGGTGAGTCCTCTATCATATGTAGCTTGTGTATTGCTGAATCATTACTCGCAGAGCGGCGTTACGATATGCCGTGCATGACACCCTCGTCATGGCTGCCTTTTCCGGTCTTTTCTTGCTGAAGATGGCGAACCTCTTCCCGGCCGAGATGGATCTGGGTACTATTACCGTCCAGGTTGAGCAACTTGCCGAGTTGTTGTCCGACGTGGCAGCCGAGAGGTACGCTGCATTTTTATCAATGGACATAGCTGTTCCTTAATATAGGATTGTAGGTATGCGCTGACTCTTAGAGTCATGCTTGCTAGCTTAAAGCGCAAGGTCGGCATGACAGCACCGATGGGCCCCCCACATGGCCCGGACATGATGGCTCCGCCATACATTGATCCGAGTCTGATGCCACAGCTACCGTTCACCGTGGAGGAGCTCGGGTTGGGCTCTGGGACCCTGCCCAACGACCGGATGTTGTTCAGCCCATCAGCGATACCACTCTGGCTGCAGGAGCAGGTTGGTATTTGGGAGGCTGCCAACTTGAGGCCGTTCTAATACGTTGTTCACAGAGCCTCACGGACCTTGGGTTACCTTCAAACGGTTCCGACGGTATTTTTCTGCAGATGGGACACCCAAACGGATGGATGGGCGATTTCCCTCCCATGCCCGAGGCTTGGTAGATCCTTGTTCTGATATCACACCCTATCAAAAGTAAGCTTGTATATTTGTAGTCATAGTCATCCTGTCACCGCACATAGCTCTGTACCATTTGTCATTTGGATACGTTCTCATACAGCGCGGCTGCCTGCATTAGCTGTTTAGCTTGGATACTATATCACATCATCTTGGATCACTTTGACTACATGTACACAGTCCGAGAGAAGTATACACGGTCAAAAGTTTACGTGGGTCAGGTATACAGAACTGACATGGGCCATCTACTCGTCCTCGTCATCGCTCTCCTGTTCCTGCAGGAACTGCATAAAGCCGAGGAGTCAATCACTGTGTCTCGCGCATAGGGTGACATCGCACCTTCACGAGTGGCTGCGCCGCTTGCAGGAAGTGTTGCTTTCCTTGCGGCTTTGCACCCTTCTGGTGCCAATATATAATGGCTTGATCGGAGATACAGTCTTTGTTATACAGAACCTGGCCGGGAAATGAGTGGTGCTGTACCAATGGGATGAGTTAAAATGTTGCTACCTTGAGAACCTGGGAAAAGGCCTTAATGATACGTGTGTCTTCGTAACAGTACACCTGCACTGTATTAATGAGGGCCACTTCGGTTTTAGCCCCGTTACAGAATGGCTCGATAATGTCAGCGAAGCCCTAGCGACGGAGCAGATGGCATGAGTCGACACAAATTGAGAGATAACATCAGACAAGACCTACACCAATCTCACGAAGCGCAAGCGCTTCGTTTTGATCTTGTCGGGCTGACCACTCGATAGACGAGATGAGACCCTGCCAGATGCACGAGACCAGCTCGGTCTCAGGGAGGGGCTGCTCCTCTTGCTTGGCTTTGATGGCCGCGACGATCTGATCAACGATAAGCCGAATTTTGTATGACGCTTGGTTATAACGAGCTGAATTCAAAGGAAGAAAACACGGACTTCTGCGTGGGGGACATCCTGCTCGAGCTGCTCCTGGAGGGTCCTGATGATCCCATCTTTGAGAGACGCATATTGGCGCTTTGTCCACCATTCCGCAACCTGCGGAATGCCTGCCTTGCGGAAGTGCTCTTCAACGGCTTTGTCGTTGCGCTTGTTCGCAGGAAAGAAAAGCAGGAGGTCCTTGATTCCACCACGCTTGAGCGATCCGGCGAGATGGTCCATAGACTGCTCGGTCAGGTAAGTGCGAAAGATCACAGTGACGATGTTGATCGAGACATCTGGGAAGTGATGAGGCACTAAAGATTATAAATAGGCAGTGACATGTTATGTACCATTTTTCGCGAGATGATCTTTCGTCAGACTTTGCAGACAACCGGCACCTGCTAAGCCCTGGGACATAAGAAGCGCAATGGCGACTGCAAGCTTCTCCCTTTGTGCATCGGGCCATCGATTGATATATTGCAAAAGAGTTGGAAGAGAGGTTTCCTCCAGGGGTTTTTGGAGGTACTTATATCTATGGGAGATGGATCAGAATCGTATAGAGTATGAAAAGAATAAAATTTGCCTCCTGATGAGCTTATTCAAAACCTCGATATATCGCTTTATGTCCGCCACCTCCACGGGCTCCTTAGCGCTGACGATAGAAAACGGAGACTGAGGGGCGCCATCCTCAACGTAGTTGCCTCCAGGCTGGAGGATGCCGCCGGCAAGGAGAATCTCGAAGAGGACATCTGCGTATTTAAGAAATTCGAGAGTAGAGCCAGCCTGAACTAGTTTATTGGCAAAGCCGTCAAAGTCGTCCTTGGGGACAGTCTCGATGTGTTTGTAGAGCTGGTCTCGGAAGACTGCCCGGCCGACCGACGGCGTTGATCAGGCTGTGAATAAAAACGCTGGGTGAAAGGGGACGCACCGGTGGGTTCGTGTTTAGCGTGCGCCTTTACAGCACCTTTCCTAGCTCTGATGCGGACCCCCTGAAGCGAAGGCTTAGGTGCGGCTGATTGCTGAGACATCCACAGGTTCCGACAACGCTCGAAAGATGTGGAACTGAACAAGGTCGATGGCGCGCTCAAAAGTCATTCAGATCAGTCGGCTCCCTCCTCGGCGTCTGCCGCGCTCATAGATTCCAGATCATGATTGCATTATTATATTGGAATGGTGCTAGGAGGCATGACGGACTCATCAGACGAGTCGTGACTTTATACGACGAGGAGCCACGGCCGGGCGGTATGTACCACCCGCAGCGCAGCTACCGCACTGGATGCATTAATAGTAGAGCACCGATTCAAAAAGGACAAACTCCGCCCATATACTCGCCGCCTACTTGGCGCTGCGGATGCATATACCCTCCTGTCCTGGGTACAGGTTGTGATACGAGGGCACTGTCGAACGTAGATATCCAAAGTACAAAGCGGCAGACAGCCTGATCAAGGTAAATTCTTACTTAGAACTGCCACCCAACTGCCACCCATCAACGTTTCAACTTTATCCTTGCTACCCGCGCCCCAGTGGCTCAGCCCTGAGCCAGGAGGAACTGAGAACTATCGTGAGAGACATGCTTTGGGCCACGATGTCAATATCAGGAATTGGCCAGCAGAGCAAGCACTGTCAATTGTGGCCCTTGCTTTGTGTGCACAGCGCGTGCACAGCAGGTATGATATGCATAGCAACAAACAATACAAGCGCAGGGAGGGTGAAGACAAGCGCAGACGAGCCGCAAAGGCGGGCGGGTGGGTGCACGTGTCATGACGCGAGGGCCCGCGCCCGACAGACTGCGACCCACAGCGGCCCAACTGCCTGCCTCTCCATAAATACTCCACCACCTGTAGCCCGCTCGCACTTCGCTCCTCCTGTCCAGCTCTCTGCCACCTGAAAAACCGCCAAATATCCACGATATGGTTCCCGTAGCGTTAAACGAATCCGGTATGTTCCATGCTGAATCTCCCTCCACGTGCGCCACTGACCCATCCTGGCATGCAGCGAGCGCAGCGCGTTCTCACAAGTCCGTCCTCGCTGACGTCTCTCCCTTGTCGTAACTGATTTCACTCGATTAGCATGGCAAGCCGCAACGACATGCAACTTCCCGCAAAATACTCCTTCAAATGCGCTGTGACAGACTCCAAAGGCCCAAGGCGATTTATGGAGGACGCTCACTCCGTCATTGTCCCCTTCGGCGGGATCCGAGGGCAGGGATTTTTCGCCATCTTTGACGGACATGCTGGAAAGCAGGCTGCAGAGTGGTGTGGTCAGAACTTCGCCGAAGTATGCACTGGCCTTTCGTCGCGATCGAAATGCGGCTCATGCATAGCCACAGTGCCTACTACAATCGCTTCGCAGCGACACCACCGGAAACATCCCGGACGTCCTCAATCAGACTTTCCACGACGTCGATGCGAATCTCTCGAAGCTGGCGGAGGAATCGGACGGCAAGATGCACTCCGGGTGCACTGCCGTGACGGCCTTCCTCCGGCTCGAGGATGCAGACGGGACGCAGAGCTTCGTACCCAAGAGCTTCGACCCCCTTGCGGTTGCCCTTGCTGCAGCGAACTCACACGAGGAGAATGGCGTCGAGGACAGTGAAGGTGAGAGCAAGCCGAAGAAGAGTGCGTCAGACCGGCTGAAGAACGCTATCAAAGGGCTGGGTGAGCGCAGGTCGCCGTCGCCCCCACAGCAGCATGGGCCGTCTAACTCGGAAGCGGACACGGCGTGGACTCCGTCTGCAGATGCGCAAATGCGGCGCATGCTCTACTGCGCGAACGCGGGAGATGCACGGGGCGTACTGTGTCGCGCAGGGCGTGCGGTGCGTCTGACGTATGACCACAAGGGCTCGGATAAGCAGGAGGCGAGGCGTATCATGGATGCCGGTGGATTCGTGATGAGCGGGCGCGTGAACGGTGTATTGGCGGTGACGAGAAGTTTGGGTGACTCGTCGATGAAGGAGTATGTGGTGGGTGCGCCGTACACAACAGAGACCGAACTTGGAGAGGATGATGAATTCTTGATTCTGGCATGCGATGGGGTGCGTTTTGCTTTTTAATGGTGCTACGTGATACTAATGTTGAGATCATGGTGTGATAGCTATGGGATGTTGTTGATGATCAGAAGGCAATCGAGCTCGTCCGGGGAATTGCGGATACCAAGAAAGCGGCGGAGGAGTTGCTCGACTACGCATACAAGAATTATTCGACGGACAATGTTACAGTCTTGGTCGTTAGATTCAGAAATCCACCAGAATCTGCATGATTAGAAGGTATGTTAGATTTCATACTTTTTGCCCATGTATCATGTTGCCGACCCCCGGATTCAATGTCAGGCCATCTTGTCAGAGGTCGTCAATCATCATATCACTATGTATATTGTTGTTTGGAGACGTCACGAACACACCTATGTCGACGTCCTCACCTGGTTTTTCTTGCCTGCTTTTACTTCAGGTCTGGTTTCTGAAAACATGTGCTCATTGGGGCTTGGTGTTGCATGTAAACAATGGCAAGTGTATTCATGGCATTGGACAAATGTAACTAATTGTACTGTACGCCGAGGTACTGTGCTTATCGAATATACTGCATGGCTTGGGATATTGTCAAGAGGCCAGGCGCCGACTTCATGATGCGCAATGTCGATCGGCAGGCGACGCGGAGCGCTCGTCAGAAAAGGTATGTGACGCACAGTGACGTCACGCGAGGGGCATTGTCCGAACTTCGGTTCAGCCTCCATGCAAGCTTTGTGCGGAGCAAACCTGTCCAGGCCCATCATGTTGCCCCCTTCCAAGGCATTCAAGCACCGCACCACTCCTCGTACTCTGCA
>NW_012133488.1:16016-18849 GCF_000313525.1 Fibroporia radiculosa | reverse complement strand
TTTTTTTTTTTTGATAAATTCGGGTGCTGTTATATACCAGTATTTCACTTCCATCCCGTCGCGAAACCACCACAACAATGTCCGAAGGCTGGAACGAAAATACACCTCCATACAAAGCAGTCTATAAGCAGCCAGTTTACCAACCGGGACCGACACCAAATTATGCCGAACCATATGCACCGTCTGGTGCGCCTCCAGACACAGACTTCGGGAATGGCTTTAGCGACCCGAAGTCACCATATGAAGGAGACCGATTCAAGCCCCGGAAAAGGATCAACGACCCGTTCTTCTTGATTGTTTTCATGTTGCAGGTGAGCTTGTGGCTTTGCTCGTATTCTGAGACTGCTTTTTCACGTTTGACCCTCGGGCGAACAGCTTGCTGGGTTTGCTGTTTTGTCCGGAATTGCAGTTAATGAATGGGTAAAGTCTGGGGGATTGGGGGGTGGGATTGGCAGCGGGAACACAGGGAGTTCTGTCACTTTAAATTAGTGAGCATCGCATTCCAATACAACCCCTTCAGCTGATTTATTGCAAACGGACCAATATTACAGCCACACTGTAATTTTACTTTTGCTCATCACAGCTGCAGCACTCGTCCTCTCTACAGTATATCTTATCCTGACGCGCATATTCACGCGCCTTATTATGCATTTTACGCTCTTACTATCTATTGCGCTGAATATGTAAGCATTGTGTATATTTGACTTACGTGCACACACTGACAAATGCATGTAGAGGGATTTGCGTGTATTACTGGATCACCAAATATTGGTGTACGTTGATTATGTTGTCTGAAAGCGCACACAGAGCAGTGATAAACCCGTAATACTAGCCGGTGCCATTATTTTCACCGTCGTTGCGCTAGTCTCAATCTTAGCCTACTTTGGTTATCGTTCTCGTATTCCCCTTGCCTCTCTTCTCTTGCAGGTCATAATGGACGTCTCCAAGCACCACTGGAGTGTCTACGTCGTAGCGTTTGCCGCGTTGATCTTACAAGCGGCCTGGAGTGTGTATGTATGCGTGGGTTCTGAACAAACAGGGTATGCTGACCCTCTATATGGTAGATGGTTCACGTTCACCGTAATTTCCATGTAAGTTCTCTTGATCGTTCAAGCATCTAATGCAAAACAACTATGCGCAGATATGCAAAGTGGACGCCAGGCAACCCTAGTATGTAGGCAGATGCTCTTCTGCTCTCTCCCGGCCGTTGATCTGGGTCACGCAGGTTGTGAAAATGGCACATCTTGCTCCTCAAGCAAAGTCGCAGGGCTTGTCTTTTATGCGACATTTTCATTTCTTTGGACGTCGCAAACAATTGGGAACGTCGCGCTTGCCACGTTAGCCGGTGGGCCTTTTGGATGTGAGGATTTTCACAATCGATTTATCTGGCGGCGAGTGACGCAATCACAGGCTGGTATTACTTTGGCCCGCGCGATCAGGGACTGATGGTTAGTCATCTCCTCGCTTCTATATGGCTTCACTCCTAACTAGCTCTGTTCACGTTCGAAGCCTCGACATCCTACGCTGTCTTCTTTCGGGCGCGCTTCCACCCTGTCGTTGGGGTCAATAGCATTCGGATCGCTTATCGTCACGCTATTAGACCTACTCAGACTACTGCTAAATATTGTCAGAAATAATGCGAGCGCAGACGGACATCGTAAGTTTGACTTCACCTCAATTGTACTTATCTGGCTAAGCTCCCTTGAAGCGGTTGAGGTGTGCCTTGCATTATGTGCGGAGTGTTTCGTAGGCTGCATTGAGGGCCTAATCCAGTACTTCAACAGGTTCGTCATGAACAGTTCATATCGTAACACAGACTGAGTCAGCTGCACCGCAGATATGCGTATATCGAGATTGGCAGGTTGCCTGCCTTTTATTCTGCACTGACGGCGCTGACGATCCAGTTCAGCATTATATGGCAAATCATACATCCCGGCTGCAAAAGATACCTGGCATCTGTTGAAGGACCGCGGTATTGACGCGCTCATCAATGATTCGCTCGTTGGCATGAGTGAGTAGCTCGTTGCTCTCTATGTGTCTTCAAATTCCTAAGCTTGTTTCCGGAAGCACTTACGTGGGGTGCATACGCAATCGGTCTAATATCTTCGCTATTTGCGTATCTGTATCTTCGCTGTGAGTGTATTCGCTTATGAGTCCTCCCTGAGTAATTAAAGCCGCTATTTGCAGATACACACCCCTCTTACAATGCTGATGGGCAATATACGGCGCCCGTTTTGCTGTTCGCGTTTCTGATAGGACTGCAGTGTTGTAAGTCTCAAGTGACCACTTAGTGTCTACATCAAGTTGTATCGCGCGCTCACCATCGACGCCAGCGTTGACACTATCATCGGCCATCGAAGCCGGCGTGTCCACTATGTACGTGAATAATATTTGCGCCACGTTCAAGGCGCTGCTGATGATGGGACCGACTGTTTTCAGCTTTGTTGGTCTGGGAGAGGACCCGCAAGTGTTGGCGGCTCGTGCGCCCTCCCTATTCGGAGTACGTACTTTCATCAATCATATTCATGAAAGATGATGACGGAGACGATTTCTTGCACGTCTCAGTTGATTGCATCTAGGTACCCACAGGTTACGCAGGGTGTGTCGAGGGTCTGAAGGCTGGTCGATGCGGCTATCGGAAAGACAGGCCCCGTTACGAACGTTTGTTCCACGCATCAGACACGATATTCAAATTCTTGACTTCCAGTGACAGCCTGTTAGAGTCGGGTCGCAGAGAGGGATTTTTGCTGCGTATTGAGGGAATTATTCTATTCGTACTTGACTAAAGGTTCTTATCGATGCGCCATTATCATTTTTTGATTGATCGCCTGAG
>NW_012133488.1:5377-15838 GCF_000313525.1 Fibroporia radiculosa | reverse complement strand
AAAAAAAAAAAAAAAACCAAGCAAAGAGTCACCGGTGTCACCTCGTACGAGTCGTACATAGATGATAGTATCAATGCGCGAAAAGACAAAAGTTTGTCCCAGGGAGGAATCGAACTTCCGGCTCCACGGTTTAATATGCGATGCAACCACAACGTGGTGATTTAACCCCTAATCGACAAGGACAGCTGAACACAAACGTCTCTAGTCCATTATGGAGTCCGTTGACGTCTCAGTTGCTTCCGCTGCGGATATAAGTATGAACCCCTTGCCAATCCACTTCAGCCTTCGGCTCCCATCTTCCTCACCTCTCTATCTCCAAGATGAGGAAAACATCCTACGTTGTCGCGTTCTTCGCGGTCCTCCTCACATTAATCTTTGTGAGCTATCACTTTGTATCCGAGCGGCGCAGGTTCCGCTGACATTCGGGTCTTGCCACAGAACGTCATTTCCGTCCGCCGTCCCGACTGGTTCGCCAACGTGCAGTCCTCATAGAGTTCGCGTATTGACGCCTTCATTGCATGAAGGCTCGTCGTCAACAGCCCTGAAGTGCTCCACTCCAAGGTCACTGTCCAGTATGGCCTCAATCAGCGGTGCGACCGACAAGTGATTGCCATACCGGGTCTCCCAGAGGGCAGCAAGCTTGCGTACACCGACTACAAATGCCGGGTTTTCCCCAATCGAGCCCTGGACAACTGTGAGAAGGAAAACAAGGCGTTCTGCATGGTCTGGAGCACCGCAGGCTACTTCTCCGAGTTGGGTATTGGGTTCGGCGCCGTCGCCTGCCTCACTCTCCTATTTGGTGTTACCACGCACTCCAGGAGAAGGCGGATATGGAGGGCGGTAGCTGTCCTGACCGCATTACATGGTATGTGCTCGCATGTTTACCGCGGAACTCACTACAACCACTTCTGATAGTTATGTTCCAAATCATGGCGTTCGGTGTCGTGACGCATCTATACCGTGAAGCATGGTTCCCGTCGTACGAGAGGGCTCGTCCAGGTATGCACTCGTTTGGGGCTGTACTACCGTAGGCTGACTGCTGTTAGGCCTTGCCTATGTCCTCAATACACTCTCTTGGGTCTTTGGGATTTTGGTGACGGTCGGTATCATAACGACTGGTATCTCGGCCAACAGAGGTCACCACTGGGCTGCTGGCAACAGGGCGTACAGGCCCATTGCTGGGTAACGTTGGACAGGGGCCCTTGACGTCATACTCCTTCTGTTGTTCTATTCGCACCTTATTCTCATGGTCCCGACTTCTCGCTCGCATGATTCACGCCGCGTTCTTATTCTCGTACTCTTTACTTAGCCGACTCTGGAATTTCATCCATCCTGCTCATATCATGTACACACGAAATATGATTAGTATAGACAATAGATATCCTTTTCACATTGCCTCTCCTTAAAATCATTCGTCCTCTGGATAATCAACTTGGTCATATAATCTGAGTGTCTCGTTCCAGTCGCGTTTCCTCCGTCGGCGGACAGAGAAATATTTCGTCTTGCTTGCCCACCTCCCTTTCACTCTCCCTTTCTCCTTTCCCCCGCTTTCGGCAAAGTAGTGCTCGGGATCAGGCGGTAGACCAAGCGTGTTGACAGCGAACTCCGTTACTCGCTCATGCAGACCTTTTCGCATCGCGTGCAGTTGTGCGAAGCATGATTGTCCCATGCGCAGTAGTCGCATCAGCGCCGCGAACGCTCGGAACGCGGAGATGGCATCCTCCATCCAGCGTAACGCCATCCACATTAAGCCGGGGACAAGCAATGCTGTGATAGGCGCGAAGGGAAGCGTGAGTAGAACAGAGATGCCCCACACGCACACCCCCGACACGAGTCCGTAGATAAGCTTGTACTGAGCGATCTCATCCCAGGTGTCCCAGACAGGACCAGTGCGCTTAAATCGCGAGACGGCGATGAAGGTCGCGATAAAGACTGGAAGCCAGAGAAGGAGGCCGGGAATCGAGATGGTGAAGAGGAAGATAGCCCACCCGAGCCGGACGAAGATCCGGTAGATAATTATGTGTGCAGGAAGCGGCTTGCGGACTCGGTCGTCCTTGATGCCCCAACGTGCCAGCATGTCTTGATATACCTGGGCGCAAACAGCGTAAATACCTCTCAGGCGGAACAGTAAAGAATATCGTACTTTGAGATCATTTCCCAGCCTGCGAATTTTGGTGTCTTCTCGCAATGCGCCTTCTCGATTGGCCAACTCCCCCTCACTCCCGCTCTCTGATACCGGCTGCTCAGCAAGTTTGAAAGCTTCCAAAAATGTTCGCACGACGCGAACGTAATCGCCGAGGCTCATTGTCGTGCCGAGAGGGGCATAAATCCGCGCGGCAAGTTTTGCGTTGCGTATCAATTTCCATGATGGCGCATCAAGCGTCCCAGAGCTGATTTGTTGATGCATTTGTACAGTCAAAGCGCGAATGTTGTCGTATTCTACCGGTAAGAGGAGCTCTGGGTTATTCTAGTATGTGTCAGATAATGAGTAAATGGATTTGCTCAGGAGAGTTACCCTTGGAGTAAACTTCATGGGCGCATTGAATGTTACAAGAACGTCAGAACGGAAGTGCTGCCGATGCCTATGTACACAATGTGATTCATTCTCCTGGGATTCTGAGTGGCGTGTCGGAGTACTACTCACATGTATGTAATGGAACACGTCAATACGGCCACCTCGAAGTCGGGCTTATGGCGATTCCTAGAGAGGACATCCGACACAAGTCGAGCGACTGGATTGAATGTCAATATTGGGAGCGTGCTGCAGACGAGAGCCACGACAGACCTCCAGTCTTCAGAGGCGCTATGGTAGGGTGATACCTGCTCATCCCCTCTGGAAATAAACATACAGCATCTCCATACTCCAGCGCCTACACGTAGGATGTCAGTATGATCACTCGTGTAATCTCATGATATCAGTGAGTCTTTTGTTATATACTACAGCCATTTGCAGTGACCGCTGGAAGGCTCCAGGTGTGAGAATGTTCACGCACCTCTATTAGTTTCAACATGACATTCGTATTATCAGCCTGACCATCTGGATAATCCTTCCTACGTTTGATAGGTACAGTTCCTGCTGATTCAATGAGCCAGCTAGTGAGTGTCTTCCTCCCAAATTGAGTCGATTTGGCCGTTAGTCGTAAAAGATTCCGCCTCTGCAATAAATTAGCGATCTGGAAATTAGGCGTAATTCCATCACTACCTTGAATGGAATGGCAGTCACAAGTAGACTGTCGTTGAGCATCAGGAATAGTAGTCGTGACCCTTCTGCCATCACTTACAGCGCATCCGTCAGTGAGTTACTATGATTGGCGCATACGATACTAGACTCAAGCCCATCAGCCTTAGCACGAAATCGGATTGTGAGCATGGCTACCATGGCTGCCCTCGTTGCGGTATTAGATGAGCATTCTCAACGACGATGGTACCGTAGAATATCTTCAGTACAAACTTAAAGAGCAATCTGGGAAAACATAGACGGTGATGACGGCTGGTTCGTTGCAGTGCTGGGAATCGGTAGAACATACCTGATGAGAAAGTAGGACCACGGTGTCGGAGAGCCCTGAGGCATGAATTGGGAGAACTGCTGAATGGTAGATGGAAAACGAAAGCTAAATATGCATGGAGGAGTCAAGCTCGGGCTCCCTGAGCCGCCGCGGCGTCACAGTGGCTGCAAAGTCGCGTCCTACCACGTGTCTCAGAGGCACAACTTTGGAGGATGTGTGCGCACGTGCGCCGATCATGCATTACTGAAATTTCTGCGGCGTGCATGCGCCCCGAGGCTGCTGCACGCCCTGCTTGCTCTCACCCCATTCCCTCTCTTTCCACCACCAACGACGGGTGAGACGGACTCACAGCATGGCGGACGGTCTGGACCAAGCTCTCGCAAAAATACGGCCGCATACATCTTCATCTCTCGCGCATCAGAAAACCCCTGCCACTCTCCTTCATGCTCTGGAGGCCACTTTCCGCGAACAACACACTCGAGCCTCTCCTACTGCATTTTATGCTGCTCTCCTGACGACCCTTGACGGCGTGTTGCAGGCCGCACCCACCACTGGACCACCCCTTGGCGAAGGTGACATCCTGCCTGCCGTCTTGTACTTGCTCGCCCTAGTTGCGCCTCATGTTCCAGCTCCAGTGATTCGATCGCATTTGAACACTGTGGTTTCCCTAACTTCCCCTCTCTTTCCTGCACTTTCCCAGCATGCACCACCATTGCGATCGCAGCTGGCTTTGTACTCCACTGTCTTGCAGGCATTAGAACGTCCGCAGCTCGAGGCGCAAGGCCTACGTCAATCATTCGTCTTCATTCTCCAGCTCACCTTAGATCCTCGCCCGAAGGTGCGAAAGAAAGCAGCAGAGCTCGTTAAGGACGTCCTATCTAGTCCTCCACTTCCGTTTTCGAGACATCCGTATGCTCAGCGTGTCGCGGATTGGGCCCATTCTGCTCTTGGCGAGGTGACTGTCGGAGGATTGTCTAAGTTCAAAGGCAAGAAGGCAGAAGCGGAAGGCTCAGACATCGCGATTCATCTCCTGGCATTCTTGCGGCCCGTTTTATCCACGCTACCGCCCACCGTGAGTATGCTGGGTCTCGTGTTTTCTAAGTGTATCTGATGCATCTCGTGCAGTCACTGCCGCCAATTACAACAGCACTACTTGGTCTGCCCCGTTTGGGAAATTCGTATCTCGCGCAGTCCGCGTACTCAATCCTCGCTGAACTTGTAGCGATCTCGGTGGAAGATCCTGCGACCAACATCCAAGAACAACTGTCAAACGTGCTTCAGGCCGTGCTCTCGTCTTCACCTATCAGAGGCGACTCTGTTTTTTCTTCCGCGTGGGCCGGTGTTCTCGGAAACACCATGCTTGCGTACCATGCAACCGACTCTGACTCGTGCGCATCTGAGGTGGGCACTGTATGGAGAGCGTTATGGCTATTTCTTGAAACGGAGGACGCTTCCACGAGAAAGGCCGTTGCGCAAGCGTTGGATTCTGTTGCTCAGTGTTTCACACCTTCCCTCATAGTGACTGCTCTCCAGGAGAAGGATCAGTCAGAACACAAGTCCGTCATTGCTAGGATCATCGTGCAGGTATCTAAGGCGTTTGAATCGCTCGCTTTCGCGCGCTCTGTGACAGATTTATTATCAGTCGTATCTTCTTTGATCAGCCATTTGAGATATCGCAGCGGGTCTCGTGCATCTCCAACTGCCGCGGAACTGCTTCTCTTGCCTTTAATTGTGAAGGTAGGTGACCTGCGGATACAAAAGAACTTCGAACACAAGGAGGCTGCGGATGTTGTTTTGAGCACTGCTATGCGTGTTTTGGGTCCAGAGGTCATGCTTCGCGCCCTTCCACTCAACCTCGAACCCGTGGACAGGTACTTTTCTACGGTATATCTGGTAGTTGATTTATTCTAATAAATTTACATGGTAGACAAGGGGGACGCGAGCCACGCGCCTTCTTGCTGCCCTTGTTAGCCCAACCTCATCCATCGCCATTGGGACACTTTTTGTCTTACTTCGTCCCTCTTACTGAACGTATGTTTGACCTGCAGCAGAAGGCCGAGATAGAAGGTCGACTATCAGAGGCAAAGTTGTGGAGTGTCCTGGTCGAACAGATTTGGATGGGGCTTCCCGGTTATTGCTGGGGTACGCCTGATTTGCAGCAGGTATATTCATGATTCCTCCCCATAGATATGTATTGTATTGACATCTATCCATAGGCGCTAACACTCGAGTTTTCTCAATTGTTATCACAACTACTTTACAATCAGCCGGAACTTCGCCCAGCGGTCCTCAAATCTCTGAAGACTTTAGTGGAATCCAACGTTGCGCTTGCTGCAGGAGACACTGCGAAGCTGCCGCAGTCGATACGGGCTGACGCGATTCCGCCGGAGGTTGCACAAAGCAATGTCATGTTTCTGCAGTCTCAGGCTGAGAGCTGGCTTGCTGTTCTGTTCAACCTGTTCAGTAGTATAGGGAGAGACAATCAGGGCATGGTGGGCGACGTCGTGAGCGCGTGGGCTTCAATTGCTGGAGAGCAGGTTAGTGTACCATCTGTATCTGGAACGCCGCTCACGCATCTCATCTTGCAGGAAATTGCCAGAGCCTATCTCAAGCTTGTTGATCTATTCAAGCAAAACCTCAACAAGCTTCAGGCGGCCAAGTCAACGACCGGATCGAGGGACGTGGAGAATATCACTGCTGTTACACAGGATCTTCTGGTTCTCGTGCTTCCACATCTCTCATCAGTCGACGCTACTGCATTATTCAATCTCTGTCTAGCAAGTGATGTCCTAGAAAGTAAGGATAACGGAGTACAGAAACGAGGTTACAAGATTCTTTCAAAGCTTGTTGAGAGCAACAAGGCCACTGTTGACGCTGATGCCGTTATTCAACGATTGGAGCAGAACATTGACGGACTTGCAGCGGCAGCAAAGAAAGTCAGTGGCTGATTCCATTCAACTCGATTCCGCACCTACTAAATGCATTGATCTTGAACATAGGATCGCTTCCACCTCCTTACCCACCTCATGTCTTTGATACCCTCAACCCATTTGCACCTCTTGCTGTCGATCATCCCCGAGGCGGTTCTTGGTACAAAGGAGCCGTCGGAAAAGGCAAGAAATGCCGCCTTTGACTTGATCGTCGCGATGGGCAGGAAGATGGCTGAAGGCGGTGTGGTCAAGCGAAGCATGGTAGATGGGATGGACGCGGATGATGGCCCAGAAGGTTCGTTTCGAAGGTCCCATTGATGGCTCTCCGAGATTGACGATGTGATTCTAGCTACTGCTACGATGGAGGAGTACATGACCATGGTTGCTGGAGGACTTGCCGGTGCAACCCCTCACATGATTAGCGCGACGGTGACAGCAATTTCACGATTAGTCTTTGAATTCAAAGGTAAGCCTAGCGCCATTATCCGCGCAGATTACGTTTTCAATGCTGTTGCGCAGATGCCATTTCTTCGCAGATGCAAACGGAGATTTTTACCACCCTGCTTGTCTTCGTGACATCAGCTAACCGCGAGATTGTGAAATCCGTCCTTGGTTTTGTCAAGCTAGCTATCCATACGATGTCCGCGGAGTTGCTGCGTCCCCATTTGTCGCAGCTGGTGCCTGCCTTGTTGAAGTGGTCTCATGACCATAAGAACCACTTCAAGGCAAAGGTACGACATATCTTCGAGCGCATGATCAGGCGATTTAGCTGGGAGGACGTTTATACGTGCGCGGCCGAGGAGGAGGCGCGAAAGGTTTTGCTAAACATCAAGAAACGAAAGGATAGAGCAAAGAGGAAGAGGGCACTGGCTGCCGAAAATGAGGACGAAGACGAAGTATGTGCCTTTGTTCACTTACTAGTCGCTACCCTTACATACATCATTGCAGGAGCCTGCACCCAAACCCGCGACTGGCGGTGATGCCTTTGAAGATGTACTATACGGCAGCGAAAGCGAACTCGACGATAGCGACGAAGAGACACCGGTAGATAGGACAGGACGTTTACTCAAGTCGAAAGGAATTGCTTCTGGCGCTCGATTGCGCATGGATGACGATGATCCTATGGACCTTTTACAGGGCGCTGCAACTCGTTTAACTAGTAGGTCCTCCCAGTGATAAGATTTAGCCTGGCTGATCAGGGCGATAGATGCAAGCGCCGGCAAGCGACGCAAACCTGGTAAAGACGCGTCGCGTTTCAAGGCTGATGAAGACACGGGTAAAATGGTCATTGACGATGATAATTCCGAGGATCAGGCCGACGTTGAGACCGCTGACGATGCATATCGGGAGAGTCTGACGTCTACTGATGGGTTTACTCGAGGGCTTAACGGGCGTGTTAAGTTCAATAAGGATACGAAGAAACGGAGACGGGAACATGAGGAGGCGGATGAGGATGTGGAAATGGCAGATGGAGATACGTCCTCTTTTGGCAAGAAAAGTAAGCGGAGGACGGAAATCAAGCTTGGACATGAGTTCAAGGCAAAGGTGCGTCCTTGTGTATTCCAGCCAATTCCCAATGAAAGGTTTTGATATGTTGAAATTACAGAAAGCTGGAGGTGATGTCAAGAAGGGCGGCGTGGAACCCTTCGCATATATGCCGCTGGCGCAGGCGGCCAAAAAGCATAATCGCAGCTCGCGAATGGGCATCGCGGGCAAGCGATAAGTTGGACGATATTGCTGTAGCATCTAGGATATCATTGCACTGCCGTAGGCTTTCAGGTTTGGTTTGAAAATACTTGATAAGCACGTTCCTGCTAAGTACCTCACCATAGTACTCATTGCAACTTCGCTTCAAAGAGGTTCAAGGGAGCTAGACCAAAGCTAGACGTTTTAAACGAAGATACAGATCTGAACAGCCGCAATTGATCATGCCTCCCGTCGATCGATCGTACACTAAGGCCTGCCGTTTGTGTCTGAGTTGAAATGACGTGGCTTGTGGTGTTTCAGTTACTGGGGCTACACACTCGGTTCTGCGTTTGGAACCGTTAGTTTAGAAAACTACTGTTGTTCTATCTCGAGTCTGAGCAAATATCAGACAAGCGACCCAAGTCCGAGTTCAGGTGAATGACAGATATCCTGCCATGGCAGAGCTACCTCCAGTGAAACTCAAGCTCATGCCTGATGGCTCAATTCACTCAACGACATGCTACACTACACCTCTATTAGGTTACAGCTGAACTATGTGGCACGATAAGGATCCTGGTATTTTGCCTCAGAACCTCCCTTAACTGGCATGAACTTCTCAGGGACTTGCCAAATGCAAGTTGGTACTCACAGAACATGGAAATGCCATTACACGCGACTACATATCAAACATCGATGACCCAGCCAAAATTTCGAGTGGCAATATGGTATGTATCTGATAGCAGAAACTTTATGTCTTTGGTTCTATTCCGCACTCACAATGTGAAGTGGGGGTGGCATTGCAGGGCTCTGCCTCGCACTGGCACTTTCCAAATTCTCAGATATCCAGATTGATTTGTACGAAGCGGCGGGACAATTCAAGGAAATTGGAGCTGGGGTTATGATCTGGGCGAGGACCTAGGAGATTCTTTCCGCCCTCGGATTGGCACCTGAGTTCTCAGAGATCGCCCATGCTCCTCCAGACGGTTCTCTAGGTTTGCAATTTACCTTTCCCGTAGATTCATCCGATGAGTTCTTGGACTCCCCAGGCGTTGGTTTTGACTTTCGCAAGTCTGATGAAGATAGAGAAGGCTCTCGCTTCTACTTGTTTGAGCTTCCCTGTACGCCCAACGGCTTGAGACCGTCACTGTTCATCTCAAGCTGGAGAGCTGATCTCACGATAGATGGATGTATTCGTTTCCACAGGGCTCAATTTCTCGATGTCTTTGTAAGGCACCTTCCGGAAGATACGGCCCACTTCGGCAAGCGTCTAGTCTCCTACTCTGTCCGAGAACCTTGTGGTACTATCAACCTTTGCTTTGGCGACGGCTCGGAAGCAATATGCGACATCTTAGTAGGTTGCGACGGAATCAAGTCCACAGTCCGTAGGCAGATGCTTGAAGAAAGTGCAAACCGAGGCGGGGCCGACTTGCGGGACCTGATTGAACCTGTATGGACCGGTACAGTCGCGTACAGAGGATTGATTTCGGTAGGCCGCCTTGTCGGTGCTAATGGTGAGCATCGGACGATTGGGACACCTATGATGGTTTGTATCACTTTCTTCGCGATGAGCGCCCACACTCAATTATGCCCATGCAGTACTGTGGAAAAGGCAAGGCAGGTCTTTCACATCCCTGTGCGACGTTTCGTCACCATATCCCCAATGCGCCTCTAGCACGTTGTCAGCTATTCGATCTCTAGAGGGAGCGTGGTCAATGTAGTCGCATTTGTCTCTCAGCTAGAGAAGGAAGGGACACCTTACGGCGGCCCGTGGGTTGAAGATTGTTCTAAACAAGAGCTGCTTGACTGTTACGCTGGCTGGGAACCAGAAGTCGCTGAATTATTAGAGGTGAGTTTCTATCCAGGGCCATTTTTAGCGTCATCTGGATTTGTTTTTGCAGCAAATCCAGGAGCCGACACGATGGGCCATCCATCACCTTCGTCCACTCCCTATGTGCGTCGCGGGAAAGGTCGTTCTCCTAGGTGATGCAGTACGATGACGATACTTTATCTATCAAATCATCCTTCACTCATCTTCATGCGTATCAGGCCCATGCAATGAGTCCACACCAAGGTGCGGGTGCCGGACAGGCCATCGAGGTACAAGCGACCATTGAACGTGGATCTATCAGCACGCATCGCTAACTGAGCTTTCGCGGTTGTCAGGATGCATATGTTCTCGCTTCCATCCTTGGGCACCCTAAAGCAACGCTAGATACGCTCACCGAAGCCCTCGTCGCTTACGAACGTATTCGACTGCCGATGGCGAACCACGTACTGAGAGAGTCGTTTAATTCTGGTGCGATGTATGAATTGAACGGAGCGTACGAGGAAGATTTACA
>NW_012133488.1:2370-5199 GCF_000313525.1 Fibroporia radiculosa | reverse complement strand
TTGGCTGTTGGAGACTTCGCCCGCCGACGAAGTACGAAAAGCCCAGGCTCTTTTATGGAACATCTGAAATTTCATACCAGCGCTATGGTTCTAATATAACCAACATGCCTATTTCGTACACTTGTAGTCCCTGGCGACATTTTTAGCGGGGCTCAGCCGGCCACGAGTATGTATATCCACCGCCGGCCAAGACAAGTCGATTAAAGGTTTGTGAGACTACAGGACGAAACCGGGTAGCTACTAAAGTGTAAGGGAGGGAAGGTGGGCAGACGAAAGTTGACTATACACTATGATGCGAGCGAAAAGTGACGGTCAGGACGAAAGCTGATAGCAACGAATACGAGGTGACACGCCGGCGGGCGAGTAGAAGACGACAGTCAGGACGAGAGCTGGGAGAGCTCCTGAGTGTCGCTGTGTGCCCGTCAACGGGGGTGCTTACTCATGCGCGGGAGTGGAGCTTGCGAGGTGTGTGGCTCTCGACGCGGTGAGCAGGTGTCTCTGTGCAGACAGGTGAAAGCACATCGATATTTCATTAAAGGACAAGTCCCTGGTAGTATATCGGTTAGTACACGCGCCTGTCATTACTGCTGTGTGCGCGCGAAAGCGGGGTTCGACTCCCCGCCAGGGAGTCAAGTTTTGCCAAATAGCATCCAGGCGATCGTATACATCTCTCTTTCCACAGGTCCTTTACTTTCGTCTAGACCAGCTTCCCCACCCCGCAGGATATACAATGCAACGGTGGTCCTCATTTTCATTGCTTCAACTTCTGAACTAGCTCTGGGACAGCTTCATATAGATCTGCTACCAACCCGACATCTGCCACTTGAAAGATCGGCGCATCAGGATCCTGGATAATGTATGCACATTGAGCACAACCAAACTCAGTTGTTCGTGACGCAATACCTTGTTCACAGCGACAATGAGCTTGGAATCCTTCATTCCTGCAAGATGCTGGATGGCTCCAGAGATTCCCAGCGCCATGTAAAGTTCCGGCGCAACGACTTTGCCAGTTTGCCCAACCTGGAGAGAGTTGTCCGCATAGCCAGCGTCTACCGCAGCACGCGATGCACCGATAGCAGCACCTAAAACATCTGCCAATGGCTCCAACGTCGATTTGAATGTCTCTGCATTCTTAAGTGCGCGACCACCCGACACGACTCTACTAGCGACACCAAGGTCTGGCCGGTCAGACTTGGTATAGTCGGACCTGATATGCTGTGAAGGTAAATCGGCCACCTCGACCGGTTCTACTGCCTTGTCTTCCGCCTCTTCTGCCCCTCCCGACGGCGCTGCTGAGAATGCGGTAGAACGTACCGTGAAAAACTTGAGTGGGATCGACGAGGGAGCTCTGACAGTTGCAATTGCGTTCCCCGCATATATGGGGCGAGTGAAGGTGGTTGAGTTGGAAGAGCTATCGTGTTCGAGAGAGGTCACGTCCGAGACGGCGGGGAGGTCGAGCTTGGCAGCAATGCGGGGAAGCAAAGACTTGGCTGAGGATGAGTGGGCGGAGACAACGTGAGTGAACGACGATCCGTTAACGAGGAGACGTTCTATCAAGGGCGAGACAACTTCAGGGACTTGATTGGCGTACTGCGGCGAACTGCTATGAAGCAGCATAGTCAATCCACTCAGGCTTGGATACGTCAGTTATCCCTGGTTGTACCGCGAAAACTCCGCAACACTCACTTCTTCGCCCTCTGCACAACGGCCTGCACTTGCTCGGGGCCACCCACGATGAGGCCGGTGATTTGACCGCCTAGTTGCTGCGCCGCTGTGACCGCCGAGAGCGACCCGGACTCGATAGCACCATCACGGTGTTCGAGAAGCACCAGTGCGTGAGGGCCCAATGCAGTGGCATAGTTCCTTGAGCGCAATCTACAAAATGCAGAGCAGCGAGTTCGTAACATTCTACGGCCACTGAGAAGAATTGGTCGCTTTGAATAGAGGAGAATGAGGTGACAGCCACTAACAGTCACTACTCAAGTATGAAGCCCCAGTACACGTGATCCTCCAATGTCCACGCATGTTCATTCCCAGTGGAAAGTGACATTAATTAAATCGAGAAACTGGGTCACTAAGCGCGAAGAAAGCTGAATTATGTAATTCATGCCAACTCGATTATCTCGATTTTTCTCATTGAAACGTTCATTGATCACCTGAGGTACCAGCGGGGCCGCCGCTGTTCAGCGCTTCGGTGCTCAGCCGTATCCTCAGTGGTCTCGTACCCAGACGTGTCGAATACGAGACCCGTTTGGGTACGAGACCAATCCTCAGGCCCCTTCAGCTGAGCTCGTTGAAGCAGACCATATTTGCACATGCTGTTGTTACATACATCGACCAAGCTTGAATAATGCTGGAACTCCCTAATGGCCTACAATTCGTCTCCCGAGTTCGTCTCCTCGGCGGATCTACGAAGCTGTGACTTTGTCACTTGCATCAAACACTGCTGCCATGATTGAATGTTCAAGAACTGGATAGTAAGTTTCGCAAACTCATTGCATATGAACAGAGAATGCCATCCTAAAGGTGTGTGGTCCCGGTCGTTTGACTGGTATCCAACATATGCTTTGAACGGAGCGTCATTTGTAGCTGTTGCGCGGCCTTCTCAAACCAATAATCAGTCCCACTGAGGATGGGCGGCAAACTGTCAAGGCTAGTATTGGAGCATCACGCCCATATGTAGTGCGGCGGCGATGTGTTTCGGCCCTTCACGCTCTATCTGTCAATCATATATATCGCCATGGTAAAGTATCCTCCTCCTTTTCCTCACTCACTCGTCACCCAGCCCCTTCGTGGACGCCATGTTCCGTGGACTGCTTCACCTGTTTA
>NW_012133488.1:0-2162 GCF_000313525.1 Fibroporia radiculosa | reverse complement strand
CCTTTTGGCCAGCTGCCGTTCCTCTGGCTGTACGCTCACCCTACCTTAGTGCTTGGCAAGGTACTACTCATGGAACCAATGTACTGTCCGAATGGCCGCAATTTTGGCCTAATAATGTTGGTAGTCTGCGACCTCACTCGCGAGTTGCTAATTCATAGATATCCAGGGCCAATTTCTTGGCTGGACGGGACACATCAGAGTGGACGACGAGACGTACAGGTGGCTTGGAGATGACAACTATGCATCGGCGGGAAATCTTATCAGCATAGAGGTCACGCCAACGCGTACCATTTACAACGTTCAGGCCGGCCTGATGGATGTTACGATCACCTTCCTTTCTCCCATAGAGGTGCGCCTTGCAGGATTGAACTTCGTCTGTAAAACTAATCAACGGAAGCATGCAGCCGTCGGACTGGGTCCGGCAATCTATCCCCTTCTCTTATCTAGCCGTCAATGCCAGCTCTAACGATGGACAAGCACATTCGGTGCAGCTGTATTCCGATATTAGTGCGGGTAAGTGTTAAAAATTTTGCTTGCGAGTCAATAGTGTCGATTTGGGTATCATGTAGAGTGGTTATCCGGAAACCGGACCGCTATCGTCAACTGGAGTACTACCCTCACAGACCAAATCATATATCATGAGATTGAGCTCACATCGCCGACTCCATTCGAAGAACTACAAAATCAAGCTAACGACGGTGTTGCCTATTACTCAATGACCATGGTGTGTATCTCGAAAGACCATAAAAGGGTATCTGATTTGATAATTTCTCAAGGGCCCCGACGTAACATATCAGACAGGCGAGGATACAACCCTCCGCAACCAATTTCAGCAACAAGGTAGCTTGCAGGATACGATGGATACCGACTTCCGCGCCATTGGGCCGTGAGTAACTGTCAGTCGTCAGCCCACGCACAAGTGTTGAATTGTGAATTATAATAGCACCGATTGGCCAGTCTTTGCAATGTCTGTAGACCTTGGTAGCATCCAGGCGACTCAATCATCCATTGTCTGGGCAATTGGTTACGTTCGAGACCCATCGATCAAGTATACCACTTCTTCAGGCCAAACCCAACTTCGCAGCCCGTACTATCGAACACAATATTCATCCGTTCAAGACATCGTTAGTGAATGGTATTTCTTAATGCGAATGATGTCTAAAATGCACTTAGATTTCGGAATTCTTGTCTGACTACAGCAATGCGGAGACGCGAGCAGAAGATCTCGATAATCAACTGATGCAGGCGTCATCGAGCATTTCTAATGAATACAGCCAAGTTGTATCCCTCGCTGCTCGTCAAACATTTGGCTCGATGGATATCACTGTTGCCAACGGGACCGATGGCAACTGGAACACTTCTGATGTGATGATTTTTATGAAAAATATGGGGATCGACGGGTTAGTTGAGAAGATATACTCTCTTTGTCTGTTCTCATCACTCTTTAGACGAGTAAATCCTGTAGAGATTATGTACGCCTCATTCCCCCTATTCCTTTACCTCAACGCGTCGTTCGGTAAACCACTTTTGGCACCACTTTTTGAGTATCAAGATTCCCCTCAGACCGCTTTACCATACGCGATATCTGATCTTGGTGAGTTGTTACTTGTCCTCGACTTTGAAACGAGCCATCTTATGCGTAATTCCAGGGGGATCATACCCGATTGCATCCGGAGAGAATGGAACATCGGGTGAGAGTTCTCAGGGCATCGAGCGCAAGTCTGCTTTGTATTTAATGTCATTTGGCTCTACTTATACTCTACATAGAATCTGGAAATATGCTCATCATGACTCTGGCTCATGCGAGGCTGACTGGAGATGGTTCACTGATTGGCCAACATGTACATCTTGATGGTTTCCGTTTGCCCTCGGGATATTGATTTTGGTGAATTCTATTACAGTATGGTCTCCTTAAGAATTGGACAAATTATCTCGTTCAGCAGTCGCTAACTTTCAGTGGCCAGTACGTTCATTTTCTGCCAATGTTCTATTTCAGACCCATTGACACTATATTTGTAGGAAGGATGCTGACGACCAGAACACAGCAAACATGACAAACCTGGCGATTAAGGGTATCATTGGTATTCAAGCGATGGCAGAAATAAGTAACGCGTCCGAGAAAGCTGAGGATTACCAGTTATTTTCAGTACGTCGCGATGTGT
>NW_012133487.1:24426-48991 GCF_000313525.1 Fibroporia radiculosa | reverse complement strand
ACGACATCACCCACGACGAGTCGGTTGAGGCTCACAAAGAGGAGCAAGCAATTGAGGCCGCTGCGAAGGGAGAAGATGCTGAAAACGAAGCTGATGCGGGTGACAATGGAGATACCCCGGAGGACGATGCTAAGCCGGATGGTAAGGGAAAGAAAACTGGTGGAGGATGAGAAGCGAGAGACGGGGAGCGTGAAGTGGGCAATCTACAATACCTATCTCAAGGCATCGTACGTGCTTTTAGCCACCGTGTATGCCCAGGTCGCTGACTATCTCCATCGGCTCTTACTGGACGTGGGTTATTTTGCTTGCTCTGAGCTCATCATTTGGGACAATGAGCTTAGAATCATCACCTATTTTGAGCATCCTCTCAAACGTGACTTGCCTCCTGACAACAGCGATAATGACTAATTGACTTGAAAAATTCGGAATATATACTGATCTCCATGTTCCTCAAATTTGAGCTGTCCCATGAAAAGTTGCCTTCATATGCTGTATTTGTTTGGTACTTCTGCTGGACCGACATGGAGATCACACCTGTATGCTACAGGAATTATCAATGTTTTTTGAAGCGATGGGACATGCATATTATGGGCCAGGCGACGTGGAAAGCTACTAAGGGTGTAAGCACAGGAGGAGACCACGCTGGTGAGTATATTTTCTCTGGCAGTGCATAATCAGCGTTTGACGCCAGATACTGCCTGCGACTTGCTCAACGACAACAGGAAGTCTATCAATCTACAGAACCTCAGTCTGGATATACTTGTGTCATATCTTCGCCTGACAGCCCTCTTTACCGCTTCTCGTTCTTGCTGCCTAGTTGGTGGATATGCTGCACTTCAGCTTTTCTGGCGACAAGGAGTTCGGAGTGCCCATGAGATTCCAAGACCTTGCGGAACTGCAGAGTTTGAGCTTGATCTGGATAAAGTCGACAGAACGAAACCCCAAAGATGCAATCAACGGAAGTTATTATCAGTCGGACCACAGCTCGTGTTCACACTGGCCTGCATCAACGTCAACATCACTCAAACTGCCCCATTGACTCGTTCCTCAGCTTCCTATATTTGTACTGAAAGCTTCAGGCTTATTCCCTCCGGCTTCCCACTTCCAAGAACGGTGGTTCTCAACAGCTGCGACTACCCAACTCCCGACAGTAGGGCCATTGCTTCCAATCTCTTGTAATTCTTTTCGGACGTCTTCGACAGCCCTCTCTACATCGCACAATTGACGGGTCAATTATTGAGTGCGACAGCGGGATCAAGATGACATCGTGCAATTAAAGGCAGATTCCAAGATAAGGGCGAGTACCAATACAGTAAATGGGACAAAGGTTGACTAAGACTCATCTGTATCTTACAAATCCAAGAATGCCACTAATTACAACGGATCTACAGACCATTGCGTACCTTGTAGTCTTTCCCTGCAACATCTGCTCCTCTAATTGCGTTGAACACGATCTCTTCGGTAATTACCCTGTCCATATTCCAGATCGTCTCGTTCGGCGCGCATGCGAGAGCTGCCACCCGTCTCAACTCTTCATCGGTGGCATTTTCGATGCCTAAATCGGCGAGCGTTGTAGGGAGCCCGACGGAGACCATCAACGAGATGTAGCGGTCCATCTCGGATGTGGGAGCACCGTCGAGGATGAGCTGACAGACTGTACCAAAGGCGACTGCGAGACGCATCAGCGAGGTTAGTGGTTCTGAAAGGGGAATCTTAACCTTTCTCCCCGTGCATCTTAGTATGCAGGGTATGGTTATCAATGGCGGTTAGGCCATTGTGAATCTACAAGCAAGCATCGGTGAGATATCTAACTAGCCTAAACGCGGTAAATCCTCACAGCATGTGCCGCAGCGAGGCCACCAGACTCGAAGCCTAGGCCAGAGAGAAGAGTATTCGCCTCCACGACCGCTTCAAACGCTGGAGTGACCGCCTTTGCCTTGTTCGCCTCTACCGCCTGGCGACCGTACTTGAACAGGATCTCCTCGCACTTTGCGCCAATCGCTGAAGCAACCTCTGTTGGAAGTCCTCCGCCAAAGTTCGGACTATTCCGCGCGGCCTTGGCTTCGAGGTTTGTTGCAAGCGCATCGCCGATGCCTGACGCGAGGAAGCGTGCGGGAGCTTGGACGACGACGCTCGTGTCGACGAGGACGACGGAAGGATTGTTCGAGTAGAATCGGTAGTTCTCGAATTCACCGTTCGGTCGGTAAAGGACAGAAAGGGCAGAGCAAGGTGCGTCGGTCGATGCAGTCGTCGGCAGCACGGCGACCTTTAGCCCCAGGTCGTCTGCAATCGCCTTAGCGCTATCGATGGTCTTGCCGCCGCCGAGCGCGATGATGAAGTCGACCGACTTCTCCTTGCCGAGCGCACCGAGACGGGAAATCTCGTCCTTCGATGCCTCGCCGCCAAAGATGCCTCGCGTCACCTTGAAGTTTGCTACTTCGAGCGCGGTCGTGAGCTCCTTGCCAGCTGTCGTACAATACTATGAGCGTATGTAAAACCAACGCACAATAAGGAACACACCAATCTTATAAACAAGGTCATCGGAAAGCAGCAGCGGTGCGGCTCCGAAGGACGAGAGGTATTTCGGCGCGTTATGGATCGCGGATGGTCCCTGGATATACTTGGAGGGTGATTGAAAGAGCTTCTCGGTGACGCGATTCGGGTTGGGCATATTGTACTTGTTGTGGGGGTTCACAAGTGGGTGTTGAGACGCAGCGCAGGATGGGCAAGATATACGACATTGCCTGTGAGAACAGCGTTCTGGAGCGGCCCGGGTCAGCTGCTACTTCAACGTTCGGGAAAGCCACTCACGGAAGAGATATAGGAGCCTCGGCTCGTGTTCTTGCCTCGGCCAATGGTTGAGGCATAGTACCTAGCCCGGATTGTTATACATCTACGCTCTGGAGCAAGCCAACTTGACAATGCTGGTTGGGGATGTGTTGTACGCTAGACCTGGAACCGCAAAGTTGAAGGCCGAGATGCGAGCCGTGTTGGTAGTTGATAGGCGATTACAGTGCTCGACCAGCGAGAGGACTGGCCCTGCTCCGCGGACACGTCCGACGTCATTCGCAATTGATTCCGTTCCGAAAATGACCATAAAGAGACTCACAGCTGACCCGCACTTGAATTGCGCAGGCCGTCCGGTGGGCCGGCAGGGCGTCCAGCTGACAATCGCTGCCTCTATCTGATGCGCGGGCGGCGGGGAGTAGATTGCACTGTGCAGTCCAGCAGTCGACCGCCTCATGACTGGACAATGCGCTGAAGGATTCTGGCCATGTCTCTTTTCAAATGCTCGAGATGCTCCTCAGATGAGGGCATGACAAGGGCGGCCCAACAGCACCGCTTGCAGGAGATGTAGATAGTGAGGCTGCTAGTCATTAAGCTCACACAGTTTCGGGGAATGATTCACTCACTCAATGGTGATGCATGTACCGATCCAGGTGGCGGCACAGGCTATCACGTCGACATCTTCCAGGACGAGGACAGTTGGGCCTTTGATATATGCACTTAGTCGCCTCGCAACGGTCATCTTGTCATGATAGATGGACATACGACGAGTTGATCGCACCAAAATTATGATAAGAATTAGACGAGAACACCTGAGCAGATACTCTCACAAGCCAAGCATGACGACGATCACCTGCGAACGCTCAAGAAAGTGCCAGCGACGAGTGAACATACTGCAATTGCTGGTGAAGACAAGAGAAAGCACATAGGGGAGGCTTAGAGCGAGCATGCACACATGGATAGGCCCATTAGCTACAGGACGGGAGATGATTGTTAGCTCAAACGTTCGCTGTCGTTGTCGGTGGCAAGGTGCCAGCTGATTCAGTTGATGAAGACACCCTATTTTGTATATCAATAGCGATATGACGGGTCAAGCAGCTCCGAAGCCAAAGGGACTCTCGCGGTTGCTTGCTCCGAGCGGTCGTGGTGGCAGAACACCATGATGTAACTCATATAATGCATGTACACCCAGATCGGTTCTCTCATATGCATCCTTCTCTAGCACATGATGCACGAGCGTAATTGACCATCGGCGGAAGGAAATGAACGCCGACGACGCGCGAGAAGGGGTCAGCGTGGACCAAGTGGTTCAAGATCTTAATAATCTTCGCGAAACACGCAATCACCGCTGGCAAATGACACGGCGCGAAGAGAATGAGGTATAACAGACGTAAGAAAGATGTTCCATCATAACACCGAACTCACCGGAACACACTGGAACTGTCGTGGGCAGAGGGCTGGCTCCAGTACAGAAACCACCAATTCAGTCACCAATTCAGATGAACAGGAAGTTCAACGAATGCAATAAAAATACAATACACACAGATGTTGCCGAATGTTTCATACCGCTCCTTACTGCCTCCCATATTCGTGCTCGTGGCCCACGATGACGCCAACAGCATACGGGACGAACATTCCAAGAACGATGAGCAGGATTCGGGTTTTGTCCCCGAGGTCTTCCGACTGCCCGTACACAGACACGGGGCGTAGGACCGTGGCGACGTAGAGAAACGTGCCTCCCTGGTAAAACACAGACGCCCCAATCGGCTTCTCGTTCTTGACACGCGGAGCATGACAAACAACGCACCGAGAAGAGAAGGGCAACTGCTGCCCACCGACTTTCACCGCTTCCTCCAAGGTAAGAAAGAAATGCATATGATGCAAGTGTGCCAGTGGGTGTGGCAACGCTAAAGGCGGCGATGTGTTTCTTGCATTCTTTTCGCGAAAGAGAGGTAGAAAGCAGGGAAGTTGTCAGCGCGAGTGCGGTCGGAGCTGGATATCATGGCAGATCGACACAGTTTACAATGACAGGAAATATTTTCCCCAGGAACAAGTTGATGGCAGCACGCATGCCGCGGCAGAGACTCGGTCATCAGCTCTCGTTTGTTGCCGTTTGGTAAGAGAATGATAGCAGACCTTTATGGATTGCGAGAGCAAAAAAGACGACAAGAGAGAGGTTGGAAGGTGCGGCCGAATCCGATGCAACAGAGCCCGAAGAAGTGTCGGATAGAGCAGAAGAACCAAGCGCCAGCCCGTCTGCGAGCGCATGCATGACGAGCCCGAGTGTGAGGGGATACGCGCGCGTCTTGCCTGAGATGTCTCGGGGTTGAGTAGTCGCAGTGGTCCGAGCAGCCTGGGATTCAATACCCTCGGTGGACTCTAGCTCCCCCAGCTCGACTTCGAATTCGACGGCAGAAGACTTGGGCACATGAGACGGCGAGGAGGGAAGCTGGGAAACACGTGTGTCGTGTGCGTGTGTGGAGTGCAGCTGTTCGACGACGAGCATGAACGTGAAGCCTGTTAGGAGGGAGAGTGCCACAGCAGACGTCGGCAACTCGGACGGCAGACTGGCTGCAGCCAGTGTCTCGATACCTCTGCCGGGAGCGTCAGCTCGTTGAGTTGAGCACTGAGCAGTGCGCGGAGGCGATGCCACTTACTCGGGAATGATGATGCCCAGTGCTGCGCCGAGCAGCAGACCCGTGCCGAAGACCGACAATCTTGCCAAGGCCGACTCTGAGGAGTTTGGTAAGACCGCAAACGCGTGTTTCAAAGTAATGCTCACTGGAGAATGTGAAGAAGAGCGGGAGCATTCCAACAGCAAAGGATGCAGCACCGAGAAGGACTGACATAGCGCAGATCCTAAGAAATTCAGGCATCGTGCAGTCAGCTGGACCGTCCAGACTCCAGAATCCTCCAGGGATGAGAGGGAGGCGTCGGGGGGAACAACCTTGCGGGGACAGTACTCAGCCGTGGGCCGTGGCCGCGTCCGGGCCTGGTCACGTGCATGCGCCGCGGCGAGGGCGGGGCCCTGCAGGGCCGCGCGCGGGATAGGCGCAGGCCCGATCATGGGACTCTGCGCGGCCGAGATGGACGACAACGAACAACAGTCAATGACCAGCCACTGAACGCACAGCCTTACGCTCTTTCACTTCCGTGCATGAACCTCGCGCAGGAAGAAAATTCGCAAATGAAGCGGGAAGGCGCATGGCTGTGGAGGATATTCGGCCGAGGCCAGAAGAGAGGCGTGCAGAAGGCTGGCGAAATTTGGAGGAGGCGGCGAGCGGTGGCCGCCCTCACCCTGATGTGATTTCCGAACGGCCCCGTGCTACGTAAGTGGCAGTTGACCGTCAGCTCGATTGATCGCTTTGCCGCAGTGGCTGTTGCCTCTCCCAATATAAATATGGAGCTCGCTTGCGCCCTCTCTCCAGTGGCCTTCGTTACAACCCTCAGGCGCATCCAATCCTATCTCCTTCTGCCTTAATCCTCACCAGCCATGTTCTCTTCCTTCAAGTCCCTCCTCGTCCTTGGCTGTGTCGCCGCCTCCGCTGTTGCGCAGCAAATCGCCATCGCCATCCCAGCCACCAATGACACCGTGAGCGCGGGGAGTAATATCACTGTCCAGGTGATCAAACCTGTATGTTTTCTTCGTCTTGTCCATCCACAGCGTGTGTTGCTGAAGCTTCCTTCCTCGAAGGACTCTCTCACTGGCTCGACTGAGGTTGGCATTGCAATCTCCCTCAAGTCATGCGCGTCATATCCTGGTGGCTGCGCCGTCGTCGATATTTCTCAAGCACTCGGTGACATTCTTTACACCGGCTTGTACGATCCTGAATATCGTTCGGGCGAATGGTACCCCTTCCAAAATTTCACCGTTCAGGTCCCGAGTGGTTTCCCCTCGGGCCAGGCGGCGTTGGGCGTAACTCAGCTTGCACTCGTTGGTGTAAGCATTCCTTGTTGGTAATCTCTTCTCTGGGTTGTTGATCACATTTTGCATAGGCGGGCCCTTACCCCTATACGCAAGTCACCAACCAAACCATCAACGTTGCTTGAAAACGAGTATCTACGGACTTCATACGGACTTCACACGGACTGCTTACGCCGGGTTATATGGACGTTCGTAATGGGCTACGCAATAGTCGTCTCGATTCACTGACATGGATTCGTGTCCTTGCTCATGATCAATATCGTCGCATCACAATCCCTTCAGTCTTTCAGGTACTCTACGGACTTTTTGTAGTATAATGTCATTCTGTAGTGTCTTGCTCCTAGTGCATAAAAACAATCAAGACTGGCTTTCATGTTCATAACACTTCCTGCTCGACGTATGCAATTATACGGTGTGGGAGACGACGACGGAGGCTCCTCCCATGGCACTCAGACTATGACGAGCCTGGTTACATAATTGCAGCTATGGACGGACGTGTGTAATTTAAGCCCACTACGTGATCGTATGATAATTTTAGGTCACCCCACAAGCAGTGTAGCCCTGGAGCCAAAACGGTATCACGACTTACCAACGACTCATAGCCATGATTCCAGGAGTTCCACCACCCCATGTATCCATGCTGCCGTCCATGGCTCCCCGCTCAACCATCTATCACTCGGCCAACTATTACTCGGCTCATGGCTCTCACCTGATATTTACTCCAAACTCTATGCGGGAGCCGGCAGTAGATCGCAGGAGACTGTGCTATGTACACAATATCCACTCAGGCTGGCCCAGAGCAAGCTCGGGCCCGCTGGCGACATCTATAACAGAGCCCAGAGCATAACGTATACGTCTGTGAAGATGACCAGTGAGGGACACAGAGCCTTGCCCGAGTGAAGATTATATTGAATCCCAGAAGTCACGGAGGGAGTCTGCATATGATTGGTCTTTGGAACACTAAAGCAGGCCGGACTTGTACGAGCCATATGATATCGTCGCCTCGGGACCAGTCGATGGCTCTGATTGACCATACGCTGCGCTCCGACTGGCTCCCCAACATTCCCGTAGAACGTCAAAAAAGACCCGAGCAGAACAGGCCCGTGTACTTACATACATGTGCGCGCGCGTACGCACCTTCTCAATAACACGTTTGCTACGTCCATCTCAGGTCGACTATAACTCCCTACTAATTGGCTCATCGCCGAGCCAAAGTGGGGCCCGGGACAATGTCATTTCCGGTCGTCTCTTGCCTAAAGTCAATTGGGAATTCCAGTCACTGAATACTTCCATGGTAAAGCTTACGATACCTACACGTTTTCCTGCGAACCAGGTTCACAACGGCGTCGGCTAGAGCGGTCGACCTTTCACCCTTTTTCGCAATGTAGCATCGTATATGGCATACGAGCTATAGCGTACAGTGTTCGATAGTAGAGCCAGCGTGCGGAGCGGGTCCTTTTGCGATGGGCAGCACCGCGCGTAAACCTTGCGTTCTCGAAAGCTAGGGGCAAGGATCTCGCTCAAGTTCAATTAAGCAAGCCTTGTGGTCAGTGTTTGAGACTGCAAGGGTCGCCAGCGTTAGTGCAAGGCAGCGATCCGCCCGTCGCAAAGCATCGGTGCCCGCTGGTTAACACGAGGCAACCACGCTGCACATGCTGCGAGGATGTCATCGAGCTATTGCGATGCGATCGTGCGCCCATGTGCAATGTCAATTTATTATCTGATCATTAGGTATGCACTTAATAGACTTTTATATTTAAAAATAGGCGATCATCGTGGTCGACCACCGGCTGCAGGGCTCAAATTAGTTGGTGCCCCAAACACGCTATTCAGGCGGGGATTGCTCATGATCTCGGCGATGCTTCGCCTCTTCCGCATTACGTTGTATGCCAAGTTGGACCTCCTTCTCCCAATCGGTACCTAACCATACGACTGCGTACTCGCCAAGACCTACGATGAGAAGGGCTACCACCTGGCCTGCAGTATGGATGAAGAATTTCGAAAACGAGGCGTTAGAAATGGGTTGCCAACATTGAAGGAGGCGAACGATGGCGTACCGATCCACAAGCCTTGTAGCCCGAGATTTATCCGTTGATACAAGGCTAGAGTCATGCCCATTGGCAGCGCGAGCACGTAGTACGCCACGAGGTTGAATATTGCACCGAGATGTTGGCGGCCTGTTCATGTATCTCCTCGAGTCTACATGAGCCCGCACTCGTAAGTTCAAAACCCACCTTGGCCGCGGAGAACACCCCCGCATGAACCCGCTAAACCATCCCAAATCTAGTGAAGCTTGTGAGCGCAGGTCATGGATATGGGCACGGAATTGCGATAGTACCTGGAACGAGGCAACCAGCGGCATAACCTTGCTCACGAGTGCCACGACAGCTTCGTCGTCACTGACTAGATATCCGAAGACCTAATCAAAGTATCATGTTAGTGCGATGGGCACGATTTCGAATGTAAGGGGTACACGCACATTCCTAGTTGCCGTCAAGACGACCATAATGAACAGCCCTACAACAACACTTAAGGCCGCGGCAACATGGCTAGCCTGCTTAGCTCCTCGTGCATTTCTAGCACCAATCAAATTACCAACGCGCGTGGATGCAGCCACACCTGTTCGAGCAACGTTTCATATGAACGTGCGAGCTTCAAGCTAAAATATCACCTTACCAATACCGAACGGGATCGTGTTCAGGACTAAGGCGTGCGGATACACGATTGGTGAAGCAGCTTATGAGCACATGCGAGGGACGCACTCTGGTCTGCCGTCATTATGACGGATTGCGCAGCGAGGGGTAGTGAGCCCAGATGTCCCGCCACCAGGGCGACAATCTCAAACGCAGCCCTAACGCGTCTTTCATTTAATTGTGTACGAGCATGCGTAATGATCCGACCCACCATTCTGTTCCGACCATGAAAATCCCAGGTATAGCGAGCTTGAGGAAGCGTACGCAGCTTCCAATATCAAAAACTATCTCTAGATATAGGCGGGACCAGGTCTGATTTCGGTGATGGGTCGGAGAGAAGTATGTATAAATTCCGAGGAAGATGAAACAGAGCCAGAACGTGATTGAAATGGCGGCGGGAGCGCCTAGTAGTCTCATGGAAGTGAAATGCACCAGATACACATTAAGGGCTAAGTTGATGGGCGCAACTAATATCAGGATATAGGTTGGTGCACTCATTATACCTGCATTCAATATGTAAGGAGCGATAGTCATCAGAATTCGAATATGAATAGCCGACCTTGACATTGGAGATACTTTTTCAAACTTTCAAAACCGATATATCCCGGCCCTCCTATGATCAGCACCGTCAAAAATTGCTGGACATCATCGCTTAGTTTCTTCTCTTGTCCGAGAACGCATAGCACGGGGGACATGAACGACCAGAGACAGGCGACCGGAATGAAAAGCATCCACAACAAAATCAAGCAACGTTGGAAGTGGATAGAGACCGTAGACCGATCCCCTCCCGTGAAGGCCTGCGATCCTAGAGTGTCCAGGGCAGTCGTACCGCCAAGCGCAACGCACCATCCTATTTGCATAACGGGTTAGTTGCGCATAACTTACAGAGTACATATGGACCTATCATACGTACCAACCATAGCCATCATGAAAGAAGACGCAGCCACTGATAGCTCATGTGGGCCGAGTCTGCCCACCACGAGGACGGACACCGTTTGAATGGAGTTCTGGAGGATGTACGAGAGCGTCACTGCCAGCTTGTAAGCACGAGGCTGGCCACAACTGCAATCGAGGGAGGTACCTGGAAGAGAATCGACAAAAAGGAGCCAAAAGAGGCTGGCAAACGTCTGAAGTTCGTTTTGCTGCCCCCCAAGCGCGCCTCCTAGCGCAGAATACGGAGCTGTCCGAGCTGTGTCTGTGTCATTTACAGAATCACCGTCTTCTACATAACCGCGCCCGGATAACAAGGGTCGCGTCTCGTTACTGTTTGGGGTGGTGTCAGTGCTCATGGGTCTGAAGCTTGGCTAGATGAATAGAACGAAACAAGAATATGAAGATTATACCGTCCTCCTGGGGTGACGGCGCTTCCAACGCGCTTGCAAGTGGTCCAGACCCCATGGAACCGGGATGTGGTACTTTCTTGACCGTTCTCGCAGCATCCAGATGCCATTGAATTGACCGCCGTGCATGCTGCAAGGGGCTGAGCTTTTGAATTTATTTTCGCTTCGGAGATACTCTCGAGAGCTGGTCGACCAAAAATGGACCAGTCTCTGCTCAGTGCTAGTGACATAGATACTTTTGGCATCCGGGCATCGAACTTTCGATCGAGCCTAGTCTCGGATGGCCCGACTAGCCTATAAGAGATATCGCATATTGAGTATTTTGTTTTACCACCTGGGATTATTGAATGAGAAGACAAACAAGTGAGAGTCATACGCTTACTTGCCTCAGGCTGGTGAAGTAGTGACCATTGGTGGCTACTGAGTCTCAACGAAGGCCCGAAGGGGACGCGGATTACATCAGGTTCGATCTAGGCCTGGACCCCTTCAGGCGCTCAACGTTGTTGGAACCCACTTCCACCCAATCAGAGAAAATAAATCCTACTAGGGGCTGGTTTGCGACACATCGGTTTAATGTCCTTCCGACCCAAAAATGTCCCCAACCACTTTCGTATTGAACCGATTGGATTTCGGTACCTGAGTGTCGGAAAACGGCGAAGAGTAATAAGTGGTGCCCTCAGACAGGAAATATAAGTATTCAGGAACCTCTCCATACGTACTGGTATTCCCATCCATGTATGTTTGATCAATACTACACCGTAAAGTAACAAAAGTCGTACATACCACTATCTACGTGTATGATACAAGTTTCGCGAATCCATCGTCCTACGTTACTGCAGGCCTTCGTGAATCCGTCGCCGTTTGGCTTCTTCTTGATTACGCTCGATACCTCGCTGGACTTCCATGTCCCAGTCGGTACCTAGCCATACTACACTATATTCTCCCAGACTGACAATAAATAATGCCACAACTTGTCCTATGCAGCGTTCATTCTTATCAGTAGTGTGACTAGTACAGGTCTGGAATGACATACCTAGCCACAAGCCTTGCAGGCCGAGATGTGTACGAGGGTGGAAAGCAACCGTAATTCCTAGTGGCAGTGCAAGCACGTAGTACGCTACGAGGTTGAAGATGGCGCCAAGGTGTTGACGCCCTACGATATGATTCAGTTACAAGATGCTAGGACGGGCGGCGGGACCCACCTTGGCCACGGAGAACGCCGCCGCAAGAGCCAGCAACCGCGTCCGCGATCTACGCAAAGGCTAGTTAGCGAACTTCCGAAAATTGAGGGATGGGAGATTACACCACCTGGAAGGAAGCCACAAACGGCATGACTTTGCTTACGAGGTCGACGACTGATCTGTCGTCGCTAAAGAGATAACCGAAGACCTATGTGCGCATGAACTTTAGCGGGAGGGAGTCAATTACAAATTGGCTTACATCCTTGGTGACGAGCATGACGGTCATGACGATGGACCCCACTATCACGCTTAGGAAGGCGGACGCATGGCTGGCCTGCCTTGCGGCCGCGGCTTTACGCGCGCCAATTAAATTGCCCACACGAGTGGATGCAGCGACGCCTGGAAGCGAGTCAATAATGTGACGTGTAAGCGGCCACAATGAGGGATGCGCACCAATACCAAAGGGAATTGTATTGAGGACTGGAAGATATCAGCACCGAATGGCCGCGATTGTACACGTGAAACGTCACCGAACTTTGATCAGTGGTCATAATGACGGACTGCGCGGCAAGCGGTAAGGGTCCTAGTCTTCCGGCAGCCAAAGCCACGATCTCGAAGGCGGCCCTGTAAGGATTCGCGTGCGCGTGAATCGGGAAGATCCATCAAGATGAGGGGAGGAATCCAACCATTCTGTCCCCACCATTAAAATACCGGGGATAGCGAGCTTGAGGAAATCAATACAGCTTCGGAGGTCGAATACGGTAGCAAGATGGACACCGGCCCATGTTTTGTTGCTGCGGTGAGTGGGCGAGTGATAGGCAACGAGCACGAGGAGGGAGAAGCAGAGCCAGTAAGTAATCGAGATGGCAGTAGCTGATCCGAGCAGTCCGAGAGGCGTGTAGTGCACAAAGAAGACATTCAGCGCCAGGTTGACGGGGGCGACCATCAGCAGGACATATGTTGACGCCCGCATGATCCCTGACATCATCCCCCACATGAGTTACGACCACACTAGCAGGCGAGCTGAGTCACTAACCTTGGCACTGCAGATATTTCTTGACGCTCTCAAACCCGATGTACCCCGGCGCGCCGACAATGAGAACGCGCAGGAAACGCTGTACGTCGTAGCTCAGACGTGGCTCCTGCCCAAGCGCGAGCAGCACGGGCTCGATGAAGGCCCAGAGAAAGGCGACGGGGACGAAAAGTAGCCATAGCAGGACCAGACAACGCTGCAGATGGATCGAGACCGACGGGCGGTCGCCCCCAGTGAACGCCTGCGAGCCCAGCGTGTCGAGTGCGGTAGTCCCGCCGAGCGCAACGCACCAACCTGCAAGAGTCCGTTCAGGGCATAGTCTCGGATCCAAGCGGCGGTCGAGACACATACCGACCATGGCGAGCATTAGCGCGAATGCCGCGGCAGAGAGCTCGTCTGGGCCGAGGCGGCCAGCGACGAGGACGGCGGTAGTTTGGATGGAGTTTTGGAGGACATACGACAAAATGACTGCAAACGCACTTGTTATTATCGTTATTATCGTCAGCGGCGAGAGAGGGACGCACTCGGGACAGAGTCGACGAGGATGGATGAGATGAGGCCGCCGAACGCGTGGGGCCGAATTGCCGGATCGGGCAGCGCGGTGGCGGACAATGTTGGCGAGAGGCCACAGACCGTCGTGCTCGTCGTTGACGACGATGACGGGCTCGCGTCGCCTGCCGTCTTTGCGAGCAGCGGCTGCGTCTCGTCCGGGTGCTCTGTTGCGGAAGACGGACCCATGTTGCGCGAGGGAAGGTACGAAGAATCTCCACGAATCTCGCCTCCGTTCTTTTCTACCCGGAGCGGGCTCGTGTCCATCCTCATGTTGTTTCTCCAGCACTAGCACTTGATACCCTCCGGAATATGACACACCCGCGTCTGTGCGCACCGCAAGCTTCATCAGCTTCCCTGCTCTTTCGGCCTGCCGCCCAGTGCCTGGAGGTATGTTGCGAGCAGCCCGTCTGACACCATCGATTTTCTCTTGGAACCCCATCTTGTGTGACTGATGACCACAACACCAGCTTCAGCTTCTCGACATGAAATTTCTCAATTGATGATAAGACGTACACGCCCCCGACCATACGTCTCGGGATCATACCGTAAGATCTCCCCTTTGCATGTTTGTTTTTCCAATCTAATGACGATAGCGCCGCACATGCAGCTGTGTCACCGGTCATGGGGTAGGACATGCGTTATCTCCAGCGTTTCCCTGTGCTCTTCCGAGCCTCGTTCCCTTTCGCCATGATTTAAAGTCTCAGTTTTCTTCTCAGCCCCCAGCTTGCGGTCACCACTGCTCGTACCCACCACCATGAAGTTCGCGCCCTCTCTCCTGTCCCTCACTTCTCTCGCCATCATCGTCCTCGCACACGGTGACCACGATCATGACTCGCAGATGCCCCTAGACTACGTCAGGTTCCCTTACCAAGCCGTATACCCTGGCGATGATGAGGGCAAGTCCTTTGTACTGTATCCGTCTAGCACCTATTCGTCTAATACATCCTATCACAGTTACTGCAGACTCCGTCTTCTCCGGCATCACCACTTTTGCCAAGCTGCCTTGGGTCCAATGCCTCGGCAAGGATAGAGACGTGGCCTTCGACGTGGCTTTTATCGGGGCGCCTTTCGTACGTATGATCTTCTAGTAGAGCGCATGCCCGATAATCACGACAAAAAAAATCAAGGACACCGGGACATCTTATCGCCCGGGGGCTCGTTTCGGGCCTGCGGGCATTCGAGCCGGCTCCCGCCGCCTCACGTTGTATGGAGGCTACAACGTCCCCCTTGAGGTCAACCCCTTTTTATCAGGTCTGAAAATTGTCGACTGTGGCGACATCCCGGTTACTCCATACGACAACAAGTATGCCATCCAACAGATCGAGAATGGCCACAAGGAGCTATTGCACCGACGGACGTTCTCGCCCTTGGGCAACGACTCTCTTACCGGCCTCCCCCTCGAGCCTCTTTCCATTGACGGCAAGTCGCATCCCCGTGTCATCACACTTGGCGGCGACCATACAATCGTCCTTCCCCTCTTGCGTTCCATCTACAGCGCATACGGAGCGATCTCAGTCATTCATTTCGACAGTCATCTTGACACTTGGAAGCCCCAGGTCTTCGGCGGTGCGCCTTCCGACCAAGCGGCTATCAACCATGGCACATACTTCTACTGGGCGAGCCAGGAAGGTCTTATCAAGAACGGGTCATCCATTGCAAGTATCCGTATTCCTTTTTTTTGCGTTTCCCCTGCGCGTGTTCTTCCACCTTGATCCTAGTTGAGGTTCTTGATTGCAGCACGGCGCCATCCGTACAACACTGTCCGGCCCGGCGGACTACGCCAACGACGATGCATCTGGATTCCAGCGCATCGAGGCCCGCGAAATTGATACCATAGGCACGTTCCACTCCATCCTTTAATTGGCACCAGGTACTCACGCGGCCCTCTGCACAGGTACCGATGGAATCATCAGAAAGATCCGCGACACTGTAGGAGATATGCCGGTCTACCTCTCTATCGATGTGTGTTTTTCCGAGAGCAGCTGCGAGATGAAAATACTGAGGCTTCACAGATTGACTCCATCGATCCGGCATTTGCGCCTGCGACGGGCACCCCGGAGACAGGTGGATGGTCGACGCGCGAGCTGCGCACGATCCTCAGAGGACTGGACGGTCTGCACATCGTATCTGCTGATATCGTTGAAGTCGCCCCAGCATATGACACCAACGCCGAGCTGACCACCATGGCTGCCGCTGATGTGAGTGAATTACGGCGCGTTGGCCTATGACCTACTGATTCACCGCGGATGCTAGGTTCTATACGAAGTTCTGAGCGTCATGGCGAAGACTCCGCTAGGTAAGATTTCGGCATAAAATGTCGGGAAAGCCTCGGATGCTGTGGAGCAATTTAGTTCTGCTTGTTTTGCGTTCCGTTCATGTTAGTTCGTTGAAGTTCGCATCATGTGAAGTAACATCTGGCGACTCCGTCGCGAGCGCAGGGTTTCCCGTCTGTACTTATTCCGCCATTGTCATGTAGTGTGCAGATTGTATGTAATTGTTACGCCGGGCCGCCTCGTGTGCAATGCTGCGCTGATATGCTGGTGTGGATTGCGCGCGGATTAAACTGGAACGCTGAGATATCCTCGCCCAGGCTGGCTACACGTGTCAGCGCCGAGATGATGCATGATATGATCCTGATCTCCGGGCTGTGAACGAGGCGCGAAGAGCCTTCAATGCGATGCTTCCCGTAACTTTGTTTACTTACCTTCCTTTTCCGCTCAGCTCAATTCATGTGCGCCTCATCTCTTTCCAGGCGCCCAGAACTAATAATTGACCACTCGGGCGCATCTCGCGGGAGATTGAAAGCAAGCCCTTGCCCGATAGCTATTAGCAAATGCAGTTATAGCAAGTGTTTCTGATGTGGTTCTATCGCTCTCACGTTGCGCAATTTGCATCGCCTCGAGGCAGTTATCATGGTGCGTGCAATTCGAATCGAGCTTCATACATCCATATTCGACAGCTCAACGCCTCCGATTGGATTCACAGTTATGTTACAGCAAGTATCCGAGAATTCTGCAATCGTTCATCTTCGCTTGGCCCGCGTGCCAGAGCATGTTGGTGGGTGGCTAAGTTCTCAACTCCGAGTCATACATTCTACCAACCAGTGGCAGCAGACAGTTGTCCAAACTAATGGCTTGTGCTTGGGCGCATGTGTTCCCACTACTTACCGACCGTGTCCTCCTGTCATGACCATGACTTGCCTTGAGGCCCAGCAGGTCATCAGGTGGTTTCTGAAGTCGTCAGCGAGTCGGCACTATCCTTTCTTTCGCCTGGCGTACGTCTGTATAGCAAGACATGATCAACGATTTGACTCACCATTGTAAGTTTTTTCTCACTATACGCCATGACTACACTCCGCAGTGCTGCCCCGCGGGCCTGGAGCTGTCACCCACTAGTCACATCTGAATCCGGACGCAATGACCTACCCTTCTGGTGGTACTGAAGAGATACTCCTCCTATACGTTCAATTGGTAGGCCGAACAGAACTATCGTAGTTGATATTAGGCATTCACATGATATACCGCTATTGCGTTCGTGGGACCTAATTCCTCATCCTCATTTCTTCTTGTGTTCATTTACCCATATCCCGTAACAACCACAGGTCAACTGACAAGATGCTATGGAAGCAATTGGATGCCAATGGTCCGAGATGCCATGCGTTCAGCTGTACTGCGTCTCATCCAAGGACCTGAGCGATATCCAATCGCGCGTGCAATAACCAAGACCTGGAACATCTTCTGCTGCGCCTCGTGTGATGAACTATGTTTCTGCCACTGCCTTCTTTGTGTCCAAACGCCAGCAATTGCTAAAGCGAACTATCATGTGGAACAAAAGGGTCGCTTAACCGAATTACTTGTACATCTCTTCTATTTCACAGACTTTAGAATGATATCATCCTACAAATGGCGTACTATCAGGAGTCCGTCCTGGTGAGTTGATCCGTTAACCGAGCGCGCGAGCAGACTCATACTATGCATTTATCAGCCCATCGTAACCTACCCAATGCGCCCATGTGCCGTCCTCGGTTACGAAACTCTGGCCTTCACATTGAGATCAATCACATTAACGTCAGTCTCGCACTGCTGCCCTGGATCACGCGCAAGCTACTGCCTCAATTCCGCGAGAATCTGACATTCTGTGACAGAGCTTCTGACCGATGACTGCGAATTCCTCGTCATCTCTGAGCTAGAGTTCATACGGCCCCTCTATGTCCGTACCGAAGCCATCAGCGCTACCCGTACATTGTCTGCGCCTTACGCCGTTGTAATCATCTACCAATTGACCTATGACCAATCTTAGGCGTGACTCGGTGGTATAGTATAGGGCCCTTCACAAAGTCCCTGCGTGCTAAAGCCGCATATTATCGATGAACCATGGTATCATTTCCTTTTCCAACTCGGGGCTGGAGTCGACCCTTACGGTATCTCATGACGGTGTCGCGTATCATTCAGTTGGGCTTCAGGAGGATGGAACGACTGCATGGCTTATAGGTTCATTCTTCATTACAGCATGACCATTTCAGCTGGATATTTATTGTGCGCGATTTGGAAAACTTCTATTTGTATAGACATTTCAAAATACGAGAATTGCCGATCTGCAGTCCCGTGCATCGGATTATACCGTCCAATGCTTTAAGGGAGTACTCGATGATTTTCCATGCTGGACGCAATCAGCTTCTGGGTTGCTGGAGCTGGTCGTAGGCGAGTGCTGAGAATCGACACAACTTCAGATACCGAGAAGGGGTAACTGCCAACAGCGGATCAACTATAGAGATCTCGGTGGGGATCCCGGTAGTCGACTTCGACATATCGGGAAGCATATTGTCGGGCTAGGTTTGAATACGATCTCGTCACCCATGTGCCTGTCCTGATCATATCTCGCGGCTGATAGTTGACAGCTTATTTGTCGCGTACCAAATTCCGCTCCATACGGGTCACCTTGATGCGAGCCTGCCGCGTCCAACTCATCCACGTTAATTCAACAATGATAATCTGCGGAATATTGCCCAAAGTGTCTAACTGAAATGCTTCATCAATACAAAGGTGCTACAGACGACCAGGTGGAAACATAATCTATACCATTACAACATAAATCTCGGGTGGCTTCGCTACAGTGTGACACAACGACAATCAGACATCCCTAATCAAGAGAGATCAAACCCTGCATTAGAATTGATGGCTTGTAATAACTTTTCGCGCAGAACAGTTTCATTCTGGTAGCGCGGAAGCTACGGTCATGGATTCAACCTCGAATGAACGAAATGGATAGTGCATACTTCGCTTACCTTGAGTAAGTTGACACATGTGCTAGCAGTGGGTAGACGATTCTCGTCGGCGCCCGCATCCCTGATTGCAAAGTTCGGGACCAACGCTTCGAACCCGCTAAATACTCATTCAATATGTGTTGTTTGAGGGTATCACCGAATGATACGTACAGCAAAGGTGGTCGACTGCAACTTGTTGCAAACCGAAGTAAACCTCGTCGCTGTTCGTGATCGAACGAATTGACAACCTAGAATTGAATTGAGCGGCCAAGCAAGAAACTCCCCAAGGCGTCATCGCGGCTCACTTTCCAAAACAGCTCAATGGTAGTTTCGTGGTCATCGTAAAGTCCACCGTAGTTCGTATGTTGTCGAAGGTTCTCAAGGTCGACAGGGGCGTTCACGCCTCCTAACAAAATCTGGAGTTCCTGTTGGTTGAACATACTATGATACCCCATTGGTTAATTAATGCTGAGCTAGCGATACAAACGTCAACTCACCGCAACCACTTCGGATCAATCATTTCTGAGAGACCCTCAAAGAAAGCTTCGCTTTGGCGTTTGATTTGTTTACTCAGTCGGTAATGCGAGACAAGGTATATGTATTGCAACCGGTTCTCTTTCGACACCGCAATATTGCTTCCATTGGGAATCAACTCCACTGTTCGTGCTACACCGAACTCTACAAGGCGCAATCAGTTGACAATTTCTTACCGAAGTCGACGATCTATCGCACCTTCTTCCGCAGCAGTGAAGTTCAGGGACAGATCTTCTGGATCTCCAGTATAGTGCTTCAGGAAAAGGAGACCATTGTACAAATCGGGATCCAAAGACGCCAGATCGTCCAAAAAACTTTGCTTGCCAAGCCACTTGAACATAGGTGTCAATGCACGGTATCAAAGCACAATTCGACTGATGCCTAACCTTTGCGAGGAAGAAACCTGCAAACGCAACATCAATCAGAATGCCCTCGTATAACGCCTTTCCCAGTATCCGGCCGATGAACCGATACCAGTTGAGGCTATGACCTACACCATGGCACTCGTGGTATTAATTTCTCGGAATGTGTAAGGCACCACAAAACTCACGTTCTGTGGCCAATGAGTGAGGTGCGGGGTATAGCTCATTTTTCTTGTTCGCAAGCCACAAGCCTCGGTCTGTGTCGAATACTTCCTTGCATAGAGATGTTAAGAACTCCTTGAAAACACCTCCGCCGTCAATTCCTGCCCTATTGCCAGTAGAACAACCGTCATGCACTGCTCAGCACAAGGAACGGAGACGTACTCTTCATTCCCAAATTGGTCGATGAACGTGATAGCGATAGGGACATGTAAATCCACGTCCTGAAGCTTATCGAATCCATCTTGGGCGAGAGATGAGCGTCGAACTGTAACGCGATTGCGAGCACGAAATTCGTGCATATCTACACCGCGACTGCCCATGTCGTTGACAACGAAATGCCTGAAAATCGACACGCGAACTTCGAATGGAATGGCGAATGGAATATTATTGAGAATGCCGAGACGCGGCGACATGTATGCTATCTGTCGCTTGCTTAGCATGCGGGCGCCTTCGGGAACGGCGAGATTTCGCTCCTCGAGGCTAAGAAAATTTGGATTAGGGCATAGACAGTCCACGCAAAAGGAGGATGGACATACACAGCAGCTTGAACGAAAGTAGCCATATCCACCTGTGAGGTTACCAACCAATGCCCCGTAGGAGTGAATGGTCTTCTCGAGCTGATGGGAAAGGGTTATCAACAAGAGCAGGCAACGAGGTCACTGTGATAAACTTACTCTCTTACATGAATGGCTTGCAAGCATTTCGTGAGCTTCTCTCTCACGTCCTCCCATTTCAAGTAGCCAAGTCCGGGAACGCCGCCACGCTGAATGTTATTCGGATCCTCACGCCAGTAAAGGGCAAATGCGATGTTCAGGAGTTTGCGCGAGAAAGTCGTGAGCTCATCAACCGTTAGTGGATTTCGCGGTGCACTGTTGCTCATCCCACTCGAGAAGAACTCATCGTCACCCATCGTAAGCAGCGCCTGCGTGTAAAGGTCAACAAGGAAAAGCAACGGCGGCCACGCATCTGCACGATCAGAACCTGCGGTAAGATAATACGTCAGCTAAACGACATATGTAGCCCAAGCAGATGCACGCACTTGTTAGCCCGTTGGATTCATCGTCACGACCCAACGGCGAACTCCTCACGTAGAGGCGATATATTTCTCGCACTAGACCTCCTCCATTGAATGCCACTGCGGTCCCTAGCACCTTATCGCGTCTCGTTGGCCAAACAGTGGTAAGTGCAAAACAGAACGAGATGAGACTCAGCCTTGAAGTATGATGTTGAGCCGCAGTTAAGAGAATATTAAGGTGCTGGGGGGACGGTAGCGTTTGCAATCTCGTGCGTGTCCGCTTATCGAGCTCAGGCAACGGTGTGGACAGCTTCGCGGGCTCAAATGAGGTCACAATAGCCACCTTGGGTGTATCGTCATCTGAATCGTCTTCATCGGCCCAGTTCCGCGAAATTTCACGCTTATTCTCTGGTGGTTCTAGGGCATGAGTAGGGAGGTTGTTCATGAGGGCAGCGGTGAGCTGTAGATAGACCTCGAACGCAGCTGGCGTCAGCTTTGCATATCTTGGAGGAGTGAGGACTGCTAAATTAGCCAACAAGTGAATCTTTGACTCAGGAGGTGCCAGATAGGAACAATCGACGATATCAGATATCGATGTAGGCATGAGGTGTAGAGAGGTCAGGGGAAGGCGCGCAGACAGAGAAGTCAGCAAATGTAGAGGCAAACGGTTAGGGAGAAGCGGAATGGTGAGGACGTATACGAGCGCGTCCTCAAGGCATCGGCCTATAATATCAGATTTCGTAAATGGGGCTGTTATCAATTCTACTAAAGGCGGGAGGGAAGGCGATGTCTTGGCCTCAACCGGCTGGGAGACGACGGATGAGAATGCGCCGACTATGAGCGTATATTGACTTACAATTGCCGATACTGCTTTACCTATTGAACGGTAAAAATTGTGATTGAGTAGATACTGGAGATACTCGTCGGCAAAAGGACTACGGGACAGTAGAAGACAGAGGATGTTCAAGTGCGCTAGAGCATACTCGGATCTAAATAACGCGATCATGAAATTAGCTTGATTTGACTTAGAATTTCACTCACTGTGGCCATGTTGCTATTGATCGGAGAAGTAGATATGCAGTGCGCCGAAGGAGTACACGCCAGCTTGGTTCAGAATTAAACAAGACGTCTGGAGAGATGCGAGAGGATCAACTGAGACGATACGCAGTAGTTGAGTAAGTACCTTGTGCCTCATTCATTATCGCATTCGACCATGCCCCAAGAAGCTTCTCATCCGTGCCAATGAGCACAAGACATCTTAACCCGACAAGACTGGTTACGTCCTGCGCAAAAATGCGCCGGAGATCCTGCCTGACGGATCGCAACTGCAGGACACCCCTCCACCAAGCCTGAATTCTTGCAGCACTGTCTTGCCGACGTTTCTGATCGTGGCGCTGCGACCGCTGGGCCTTTGCCTGGAGGAGGATGTCTTCGTGACTCGAATGTGAGCGGTTTCCACCCAAGTTGATCTCCTTGCGTCGTCTGATATGTTCATCTCCAAATAATGGGATCATGTCTGTACAGAGAAAGGTGGCAGAGAGGATAATTAGATGAGTGGCGACGGACGGGTTCAGGCAATTCTTAAAGATACGCAATGCCCCCGGTCGGCACTATGGCAGAGGGAATGACGTAAGCCACGACGCGATTTGAGTCAGACGTCGTCTCTGCCGATTTTCAGATATCCTCCACGACGATGACTGGCACACACTCTATGACCATATATTTTCAATGCGGCGAGCTCAGGCCCATCCCTCTAAACATCCCGCAGTATATTCGCACCACGACGTGCCTCCATCTAGCCAGACATGCTATGTTATCTTGTCTGTAGGATACCTAGGTCATATATCCAGATACTGAGATATCCATCTTCTACGACGATGGACAGTCGCAATAGTGAGTGCGTTGAACACGCGCTCTGCATTGGGCTGATACAAGTGCAGGTAGCACCGACTCCTGCCCCACATTAGATCCGGTGTCATGACACTCCAGCGACACAGGAATCAAGCTGACTGGCAACGAAAAACTTGACAGCATCACAATTGTGGTCAAGCATTATAATCCCTAGAACTGTTTGTTGAATGGCAACGAATTGCTACTGCAGATATATTCATACAGACTTGAACGCTCAGATACTTGAAACCTGCTCCTCCATCCATTTCCACAATCGCTCACCAGTCTTCGGCTCAAGTGCATCTAGTCGTGCTTCACCAAGCCGTGCCCATGGTATGAGGTACTAAGCACACACAGCCAAATATCAGTGATTCATCTCCAAGTCGAGCAGCTACCTGACAACACGTAAGTGGCAAGACTGACCTTTCCGCTCATCTTGCTCGCATCTGGCGCAACACCGGCATACAACTGTGTCAATGCTCCTTTATCTGTTGGATAAAACAACAATTTCTGCGGATAGGCAGAGTCATAAGGAAACGCCAAGAACGCCTTGGACAGTAAACATACCGAGAGCACCTTCTGGACGGCACTCGCATTCCGGTTAAGATCCGAGTTGATGTTTCCTGTCGGATCAAAGGGCTTCAAAGGGTCTCGGTCTAATGCTAGCATATTTTCTGAACACACCTGGATTGACCGCGATTGAAACAATTCCCTGGTCCCTGTATCTTCTCGCCAGCTCGGCTGCGAATACAGTATCCCCCTACCATTCCATGCTCAGGTTGAACTCAAACGTTCGCGAATTAGGTGCGTAATCACCCACGTATTTGCTCATCTGATACAGTTCTTGTCTGCCCATCTTGACTCGTGTAGGGCCATCACAGAACGCCTCAAAGTTCAGAGGAGTAAAGATGTGGCCTAGAGACGAGGTAGTGACCACGCGTGCTTTCTCTTCGCATGACTGAGGGACTGCGAGGAGCGCTGGGAGGAGTAGCTGTGTGAAGTAAAAATGACCTGTTGAAGACGGCGTCATTGGGTTGTTCGAGTCAAATGGAAGCAGCTATGCATACCCAGGACGTTCACACCAAATTGCAGGTCGTACCCATCAGCGGTGAGATCTTCAAGTGGGGGAATCATAACACCACTAACACGGACGACATGAAGTTGAGCGCTCGCAATTAAGATCAAAAACAATTCCAACATACCCGCTGTTGAACAATACGTGCAAACGCGATTCTTTGCTTTGTGAAATCATCATCGTCAATGACCCGAAGGTCTGCGGACCAATAAACGAGACATGCACCTCAGGAACTCGGCCGCGGCTGTCTTGATCGCGCGCAAATCGGCCAAGTCGAGCTCCAAGAAGACGGCCTCCTTGCCCGTCTCTACCTTGAGCTCCGAAATGGCCTGCATAGCCCTCACTTTACTCCTCGACGCCATGTAGACCTTGGCGTTGTGGCTTAGCAGTGCCTGCCCATGTGCCACATCCCTGAGTTGTGGCAATGCAGACTTGTCTCACCGCGCGCACCTTGACCGTCTCCCTCCCGATCCCACTATTTCCACCGGTGACTATCATCACTTTTTCTGATAGATCTGGTATGTCCTTTGCGCTCCACTTTGCCTTTGGAGGGAAAGACTGGCTTAATATCGACATGGCCGGAAATCACGGATAAGGGATAAGGATTGAGGCCGGAATTGGAAGGGGTTAGGGGCTAGGGACGAGGGCGGAACGCGGATGACGGGGCAACGACAAACTCCGTAGTAGTTCAAG
>NW_012133487.1:21890-24236 GCF_000313525.1 Fibroporia radiculosa | reverse complement strand
TGGGGGGGGGGGGGGGGAATCGGACGCCGAGGACGTCGGGAAATTGAGTGCAGCTACCGAAGGTGCTCGGTAAATCATCCCAGAGCGCCGGCCTCGCGCAGTACTTACCGAATTGCACTACTTAGGTATCAGGGCAGATGTATCACTTGTGAATCGTCCTACTCTAGAGAAACGAGGGAGTTTGATGAGGGCCGTGAGCATAACAAGAGCGATGATACTGTACTGAAAAGAACATAAGCAGCGTTGGATGTTAGGTTCAAACTGAAACGCGCTATGCTGGTTGACGCATGGGCCGAACCATCATGCACGATAATAATTCACATTCACGGCCCACAAAGGAGCACGAACAAGATGATGTAACCCGTGAGTCACTGTACATATGGCGCAGCATGGTGTGACCACAAGCTGAAAGACGGAGTCGGTGTGGGAGCAGTCGGCAGATGGTGGAGAGGCTCGAGCATCACCAGTCGCTGCGCAGTGTGGCTAGCCGTTATAACAGACGCGATGACTACACGTATTCTGCGCGGAAGGAAATTGCCTATCATCGCTGGTAATGGTTCCCTCAGTGAATACGGAAATATCAAACTCGACAGAGCAGCATTAGACAGGCGATTGATATTGAGGACCGTGCGGTACATACAGTCTAACGCGGTGCCAGCTTGCCCACTTACCAGTTTGTCCGGAGTGGAGTCGCGGCCGAATTTGCATACACGATTCCTGGCAGATCTGCGCGCTCTGAGAGAACTGCGGGTCAGATTTGTCGAGGTATGGCACCATTAAGCTCCAGCATGGTGCCGTAGCACGATCGAGAACCCGACCGGTCGAGTTTCGACACCGGGTGAGCTCAGGTCCGTCCACGGCCGCTAGAGTGCCGGTACAACAGGTAAATTCAAAGGCTCGCAGCGCCATACAAGTTGAAGCAGCCGGACGGTGTAAAGAGTGAAGTTAGGAGATCAGACATCTTGACTACCGAGTTGCTCAGGCATATATACTGTATATGTTGGCATACTTCAAACGTGTGAGGAAGAAGTGCTAAATTTGCAACAGCAGACAGGGAACAGTGGAATGCGCCACCAGCGTGTCCTCGCTGCTGCCGACCATGCCGGGACACAATTGGCGATGGTGATAGGATCCCGGAGGAGGCAAAGACCTGGATTTGGAGTGGGCAGAGAAGAGAGCGGCCGCAAACGACAAGAGGGGCGTCTGAAAGAGACTTCTGGCCGGGAAGTGGTCCAGGAGGATGACCAGACGATAGCCTAACAAAGCAAAAAGGAACACACGTGCAGAAAGTGTGGGGACGGAAGGCAGTTGGATGAATCGGAATTTGGAAGCTGCGACCCAACTCGACCCATGCAAGGGCGAGCCTGGCGAGGAGGAATTGAAAACCACATTCACGGTGCACCGCGAGCGGGCAGACCAGACCAGACCAGGCTTCTAGCAGCCAAAACTGCGTGGTCGGAGAGGTCGGAGAGCAGAAACTTTATCAAGTCGGATGGGGGCCCGGAGAGGAAGGAGCCATGTGACCCAAGTGGCAGGACAGGCCGCCATATGGCATAAATAAAACACAGGCATGCACCCGCCGTGCGAGGTTTTCCGCCCTCTGCCATCGTCTTTCCGCTTGTCGTCGTCGTCCTCGCCGCTGCCGTAGAGGTTGTCCGCCATGAGCGTTGCAGCAGCCAGTGAGTAGCCGTCGGTTCGAATTTTCGCTCGGATAAGGTCATCTCGGCATCGAGCCGAGCCGGCCAGGAGGCTGCTGCGTGCTCAATATGACGCCGTGCAGAACCTCCTGGGCGAGTTCGATGTGACCCCCCTGGTCTCCTCTCCACTCCCCGCATGCTAGCTCCTCTTTAGTGCCCCCTCCAGCTCTTTTCTGTCTTTCCTTCACCATGTCTTCGTTGTCGCCTTCTGCGGCGTCCTCGCCACCCCCAACGTCGGTGGCAAGTACGTCTCCGTCGACAACTCCTACAACTGGTCCTGCTTCTTCCTCTTTAACCCCATCCACCATATCCCCTCCTTTTACCTCTTCTATCTCCACAAGTGCTGACACCTCCTTTTCATTCTCTCCAGGTTCGACATCCTCGAGGTCGTCGTCGTCGTCGACCTCTTCCTCTTCCTCTACCACGCCCTCTTCAACCTCTTCTACCACATCAACCTCTTCCACATCAACCTCTACGACTTCGACCACAAGCACCTCTTCAAGTTCTACGACTTCATCTTCTACATCTTCCACTCATAGTTCGAGTTCGACCCAGACTACAACAGAATCAAGTTCGACCACATCGTCTACTGCTGCGGTCGTTACCTCTTCTGGGCTTTCATCCACCTCCTTATCAACTTCAACCTTTA
>NW_012133487.1:1186-21629 GCF_000313525.1 Fibroporia radiculosa | reverse complement strand
GCCCGCCACATCCAGTAGTCACACCGGTGCGATTGTAGGTGGTGTAGTCGGCGGTGTCGGCGGTCTTATCCTCCTCCTCGTCGCGCTCTTCTTCCTTTGCCGCAGACGCAAACGTAGCGACTTTGATGGTAATTTCGATCCCGACCGTGTCGCGCGTGACGGTGCTACTTTGCCCGAGGTAGACCTTGCAGGTGCAGACGACGTTACCCCATATACACTCGACCCCTCGAGGAACGGTGCACCCTCTTCTGTGCCCGACAGCGACCAAATGCGTCAATACAGCAATGCGCCCGCCTTCCTTGCGGGCGGACTCGCCGGTGCAGGTGCCGGTGCAGCCGCCGCCAAAGGTCGCCCACAGCCGTCTACGGTTCCCTCTCAGTACTCGCAGTCGCAGTATCCCGCGTCGTCTGGCGAAGCTTATTCCGGCTACGCTGGCTATTCCCAAGGCCCTGGCTCGTGGTCTGGGCACAGCGGCCCTTCAAGCCCGGGTGCGAACATGACCGGCCTCCCCGGCGAATTCCGCCAGCCGTCTCCTGGCCCGTCGATCGCGATGACTAATTCAACCGTCCCATCTGGCTCAGGCGGCGGTGGCGTTCTACCATCTTCGAAGGAGCGTGAAGCGATGAACCGTCAAGGCCTGCAGGTGACCAACCAGGGCGATATCGTCCAGCACCAGGATGGTGGCAGGCTTGATCCGACGCAAGAGGAGCATATCTCCAACGAGGTTCCGCCGCGATACGATCAGATCCCCCAAGATCGTTGAACGGCTCGTGAGATGTCTGAATAGTGAGCTGATGGTGAGTTGATAAGTCCCTTGTACCCTTCTGCGTTGATCATGCTTACATCAGGGACTAGATGCGCGCCGAGGACGTTTTGAGATTGCGAAGGGTCGTTGATGCTGTTTGCGTTATTTCCTTTCAATGCTATACTCACACTGTGATGCTGATAAAATTAACGACATGCCCTATCTCATTCTCGCTCGCCTCCTCACACCCAGAGATTAACGACGTATGTACACTACTGCCTTAGATCGTCGTAAACTCGTAATCGCACACCCCATTCGCTCTTTGCACGCAGTAGGTAGTGTCTGTATGGACTTTGGCTCATGACGATTTATTCTCAAGTTAGTCATAATGTCAGTTAGTTGACTATTTTGCTGGGTGCATAACGTGCATCCCGTTTGCTATCTCTGCGATCGGCTCATCAGTCGGAGTGAGTGGCCTCTGATTCTGTCTGTTGACACTCATCAGTCTGCTGTGTTTCTCCACGGGGAAGAATGTCCAAATCATATTTATTCGACATTGTGTAGAGCGAGACTCTTTACGAGGACGAAATACATGAAAATCGGTACGCAGCGTACAAACGTATCTGTTCACACACTAACAATCATGGACCATTATCCTTCCATTCTAGAGGTCATTATTAAGGAGTGTCTGCGGGAGATCTCAAACGAAGCCGAGCTGTGCGCCAAGTCGCTCAAGGAGCTGCAAGGAATCTGCGTACCGTGCTGTTGTGGATTCTGTCTCATCTTGCAGGACTGCGGTGAAAGCCTGGTCCACCGTTCGTTCAATTTACTCCACCAAGACCACGGCGCGGTGATCAACAGATGTTGGCATTCAACAGTGATTACGGACTTTACATGGATTTAGAACTATAGTACAGCACCCCTCATTGAAGTCCTCGAAATTCTTTGTGGTAGGCATGTACTACAGTGATTTTTATCTAGAAAACGTCGCGGTTGATCAAGATGGGGCTCCGACAGCCTTTTATCATTATATGCATTGATGATTTTGGGTCCACCGTACGGAAAAGATGCGCACACCCGATTCGGCGGCCCATGCAAATGCCATGTATTGACATTGGCTGGAAGTTGCACAGAGGTCTTGTATACGATAGTGAGGACACAGATTTATTGCTTGTCATGTACAATTTTCTCCACTTCCTGACCACAGAAGCGCATTTTAATTTCTGAATGCTGGGTTAATTTCACGAGACAATGTAATCGAGTGCTCTACTGTTTATCGACGGGAGCGAACCATGCGTGGAAATTAGCAGAGTGCAATCAGTACAGTGAAGCATTAACGGCAGAAGGGATGGCTATCGATGATCGCCACTCCCTCCCCCAAAGTCCGTCACAGCATATTATACAGACATAAGTATAAAAAATCCGACTGTCACTACCTGTCAGAAAAATGTCCCGAGTTGAGAGCGGATCAAGTGCATGCAGTGTACGTAGGTGAGCGCAAGTGCAAGAAGTGACTAGATGCAAATGGAAAGTCCGATGTGTGTGGATAATAGAAATGCAAACCTAAAGAACCCCCCGACCAAGGTCGGAGATCACAGTGCCTCGCCCATTGAGAATTCACCTAGATCGTCGTCCTGCGATGGACGGCGTTGCGGGGGTAAACTCCTGCTCGCATTGGGCGGACTCGCAGCTGTAAGGATTGACGCCGTCTCCGAGCCCATATTCGTCACGAACAGTGGACTTTGCCACGTCGGTGCTTGTGGAGACTCTGGCATCTGGGGAACCGTTTGATCAAGCGGAAGCGGTGCATCCAGAGGTGCCGCACTAGCAGATGCCTCGGTCGCGCCACCACCCACTAGTCTCACAGCCGGGGCTGCAGCAAGACCCATATGGATAGGCCCACCAGATACCTGTCGTTCCGCCGCGGTAGGCCCCATAACGTCGTCCACGATCCTGGTAAGGTCGTCTGTAGTTGACGCGAGCGGATCGATGAAGCCTGCGCGTGGGGGAGGCCATACGCCCTCTTGGAAGAGGGAGCCCGACTCGGATGCCCGTAGGCCAAGAAGGTACGGGGATGGCATCCGTGCATTGTGTGCCTGCATAGTAGCGTCGGCCGGTGTCATGGGCAGATCATTGAGCGAGCCGGCGTTGTAGGACGTCGCGCGGGAATGGGTCACCATCGAGTTGGGGTAGTCGCGATAGCTTTGCGTCGGAGGCCCCAGATCGTAGTCGTCGTTGTCTTCGCCTGCGAGGAGCAGGCTGCGCGGCTTCGCCTGTGGGCCTTTGAAGAAATTCAGCTTCTTGTGCTGGTGTCGCCGGTAGAACATGATCATGGCGAACGCGAGCACGAGGAGCGCACCGACGCCGACGACACTACCAGCGATAATGCCCTTATTAGTCGCATCCGATGTTGTGGATGCAGGTGCGCTGAGAGTGGTGACAATCGCAACAGGTGTCTGAAATGAGTGGCATAAGGATCCATATTGTTATGGATCATACTAACGTACCGTTGTGCGTATACCATTAATGGTCGTCACCTCAGAAGATGTGATGGTAGTGAACAGACTCCCGGAATTAGCAGTGGGACTTGGCGTCCATGTCGACGATGAACTAGTGGAGGTGTTTGCTGGCGACCAGCTAGAGGTGGTAGTTGAGCTTGACGTGGGAGAAATGGAGGTGGAGGTGGGAGAATGTATTGGTGAAGACGTAGGCGAGGTTGTTGAAGATGAAGAGGCCGTATTAGAGGAAGACGATGAAGATGAAAGACTGGAAATAGATGTCTCATGAGTAGAAGATGACGTCGAAGTCGACGTAGTGGATGTGGATGTTGTTAAAGAGGCCTGGCTACAGGATCACTCAAAGTCGTGAATAACCACTCCCCATACCAGGACAAATTCACATACGACGAGGTAGAAGTAGACGTGCTAGTAGTTGAGGTGCTTGAATCAGTTGAAGGGCTGCTTGTCTCACTGGTACCACTAGATTCCGTACTTGACGTCGAGCCACTGCCAGCGGTGCCATCTGACGTTGGGGCAGATGCAGCTTGTGTAGGAGTCGAATTCGATTGTGAGGTGCTCCCCGCAGCGTCAGAGCTTCCTGGTGAAGGTGTCTGTCTCACAACGAGCATATTCTATGCGCGGATTTTCAGCGTGAGCCAAGCGTGGAGGGAGACGGGCAAGGCTCACCCGAAGCTGCTGCGGGTTTGAGGTCGGTCCCGAGCGCAACGTGATCCCTCTCCGCTTTCTCACAGGTATTGGCACACTCGAAGAAACCGCGAAATCCATAGGATGAGAAGGTAGTGGTGGAATTAGTGAAGTAAAGAGGAGAAAGGACAAAAAGGAGACATAACCCGCTTGAGCGTCGTTGTTCTCCCGTAGCACATTGCACAGTCCGTACGGCTTCATCACGTGCGCAGCCAGTCGTCAACCAGTCGACAAGCCGCTCAGACGACCTTCATTTCGCAGTAACTGCGCCGCCACGCGCATATTGACTTCTTCGAGTTGCTGGCACATGCCTAGAATAGTGCCTGCAAACTGACCTCCATGCAGCTCTCCGCTAGGCCGTCTGTTGAAGATGAGACAACTGAACAACTCGAATATTGAACATTAGACGTCTCTCGTTCAAGTTGCGCTGGTTGTCCGATTTGGACTGTATTATATACATGTGTTCGGAGCTACGGTTATCCAAGCCTTCTGAAGCAGTTCATCGTGAGCATTGTGCACGTGAAGATTGTTTATGCGCTCCTGGTGGGGATTTCGCGAATCACGACCTACTTTGCGGAGGCACTATCGGTCTCCAAAATGCCTTTGAACGTTCTGCTAGTCGGAGCGGGAGAAATCAATTTTGGTGAGCCAGTCATCCGAATCTGATAAACGTACACTGACTAATGTTTTCAATTGAACGAAACAGGTTCAGTGGAAGGCCCATGGAATCATGTAAGTGCCGTCCTCTGAACGTGTGAGTTCGATCTTACTAATCTTGGTTAGACACTGCGACTTGAGCGGTGTGTACGAGTCTTCGCTACGCTCGTATCGCCACAACTGAAGGACCATTCACCAGGAAACTTGGGACTTCTTTGACAGTAGTCGCTCTGGTCGACCCCGACGTGGAACGCGCGACCGCTGCATTGAGTACTAAGCTTAAAGGGAGTTCTGCTAGCTCGTATCTACAATGCGAAATATTCTCGACCGTCCAAACTGCGGCGAATGCTTTGTCGGAGGCAAATATGCCAAAGTCAGTGGATCAACGGTCATCATGATCTCTAGTACATTTAACTCAACCTGACTCGAGGCTAATCATACTCGGAGCGCCTCCATCTGTTCGGGGTTCTGACATACCCGGTCGTGACCTCGAGATTCAGATAATCGGTGCATTTCCCGGCTCCGCACTCTTCGTAGAGAAGCCGCTAAGTAACGGGCTCGAAGATGCATGCCAGCGTGTAGCAAGGAGAGTTCAGCAGGCGAGGACTCTTGTTAGTGTCGGCTACATGCTTCGTTATTCCCAAGGTCAGTACTAGCTTTTGTTCCCAGTTGTCTCGCACGCTTTGTCTACTTTGACGCGCAAGCTGTGCAAATGATGAAGTGAGGACGCCTGCCTGATAGCCCCGGCCGCGCGTGACCTGTTTTTCAGGAAGATTATCCGGGACAACAATCTGGTTGTGATGGGCACGAACGCAAGATACGTGATGGCATAGTGAGTGTCATTCTCCCAAGGATCCTTGATACTGGCAATGCCCACAATTTAAGTGAATATGCCAGGAAGCTCGTGCGTATCTATCACGTTTGCAATATTATACAGGTCTAACATAGTGCATTCTTTATGTTGTAGAGCTGGTGGGATAAGACGTCGTCGGGTGGCCGTGCGTATCCTAGTCAGCGCACCCACTGTGCTGTATAGAATCACTCATTAGGGTTTCCATGCAGCGATCGTCGAGCAAGCAACTCATTTCTGTCAGATCACACTTCTATACATCTAGGATTGGGCTCAACATTTATTGATCCTTAGGCGACTTGTCTCGTTACTTTGGGGGCGACATACGCCTTCCCTCCATCGCCGCTCGTACCGTTGAACATAACGAGCCAGCCGGATTCCTATCTGCGAAACGATTTGACGAGGATAACATTCCACCGGATAACCGCCTCCCGCGTCTCACGAGTGCAACGTGGAAATACATCAATGGCGCCGTTGGTTCACTAACGCACGCAATTGTTCTTCATGGTAATACCAGCTTTTCTATCAAGCCTCGAGATTAGCTTGACCTTCGTGATTAGGAACCTTATATGATACCGAATTTGAGGTATATGCAGATGGATATCGTCTTAAATTGATTGATCCCTACAACGCACCTATCTTGTCTGTGCGCAGACCGGGGATCACTTATGAGGGTATGTTTCTATTGATCATCAAACAATCTTCAGTTTCGCTCATACAGGACATGCAACTTCACCAGAAATATTCAAGTTTACCGATGTACATCCTCATACCAACTCATGGATCGACTGCTCTCTGATATCATGCAGGATGATCCGTTCTTCACTGAGATGTCCAGTATGATTGACGCAATCGATCACCCCGAAGCTCAGGGAGCCATTCTCAGCTCGTATGAGGATGCAGTCAAGACCCACGAATTTGTGAGTACCTTCATAATATCTTTCCACAATCGTGGTCTTCAGCTGCTTGTACAGACGTGGCACATTCGGAGATCTAGCGAAGCTGCTGCTCGTGCAGAACGTGAGCAAGGTGGATCAACTGCTCACTAACGTTAGATGGCTATCACTGCTTTAGTGTATGTCATGCATCGCATTGCTGAGCGTGGACAAACATAATGAACTTGCACTTGACTCGCCCGTCACGAATATGATCAGCGCTGATTGATGCCATGCTACTGCCGGATGTTGTGACCCCTCCGAAAATTCCTTTCCTGCCTCTGGCTGTCTGTTCTTCGCGTATGCGTTGGCACGTATCTTGGCTTTGAACGTACACCTAGTTGACAACTTATGCACTTAGGACGACTTAACTTGCTTGCTGGCCCACTCTTTCACTGGCTCGCCCGTTCCCTGTGCCTGGTTCTCATTCGCACGTCGCCACTTTCCTGCTCGCCCAGACACCTAACGGCTGTACCTCGGTCTGGACTACACTGGCCTGACTGTATGTTGGCTGGTTGAGGCATGGCAGGATCTTGTCGTGGAGCGGACACAACGAAAAAACTCGGACATCCCTAATTGAGGTATGTCACCATCAAGATAATATGCAATACAGTACCATAAGTCAAATACCAGCACCTCAAGACGATCAGTCTGCACAGAAGACTCATCCATTGTGACGCTGAATACGACATTCAAGAGCATTAACTTGAATGAGCGTATAGCCTTCACTGATGGTGTCAAAATTGCAGAAATGGACGAGCTTCATAATAGACGCGAAGAAGTGGAGGAACATAAGAGGTTGAAATGGGAGGGCAGATGCGCCATGATGACGAGAATATGGAGAGTGTGGTGGCATTAAACACGGCGTCCGCGAGGAGCATTGGGGCATGATATGCAACCTGGTCAGAGTTGAAGGAGGGCGGGAATAGCTGAGAGTGCGCAAAAGCAACTAGGCACCCTCGGAAGTAGTACTTCCGAGGGTGCCTAAAATCAACGGCGCGAACCTGTGCATCGCCAGTGGCCGTGAAAGCTGCAGCCTGCGATTTGTCATCACATTCAAGCACATCTGTTTGCGCACTAATGTGGGCTCGATTCACCTGCTTACGCATTTACTGTCGTGGAGGTGGAAATGGGAGTCCATCTGTCGAGCCGCGACAGCGCGGCGAGGTCCTCCCGAGCTGGAATTGAGTTTTATCGGATCGTGTTCGTTGTGCGATTTGCTTCATCTCGATCGCCTTTCCCCTTCCAGTTGGTGACTGCGACCGCCTTTGATATTTTCCGGTCTCTAGGTTCAGGACGATCGTGTGGCGCTTTCACAAACACGAAGAAGCTCGCGGAGCGTGAGCAACTGACTCATAAATTTCAGTCAACTGTCTTTGCAAAGTTGGCACACGGTGCATCGCTGGACGTGAAGACTTGTAGTTATGTTGGACCTAACATTCTGATTCAGCCACACATTGTCACAGGCATGCCAACGTGCAGGGAGTTATTACTTTGAATGATGGGTGTACGTATATCATTTTTCTCTTCATTCAAGCTGCTCAGCTATGCGGGCTTTTCCAGCCTTTAAATGTACACCGACTGTGAGGACACGACTGGGGAGAGCTTCGTATTCGTTCTCAATCGATTTCGATTAATTTTTTTTCTTCAAGGCGAGCGTCTTATCACAAACAAAGTATGAAGGTCGTTAGCATACTGGCAATTCGCGTACGCCCAGTGACAATAGCATCGCGATCGTCGACTCCTATACATGTCAGTGGCATCTCCTCCACAATTGCCCTAACGAACGATGTGCATTAAGGATAAGCTATGTTGCTCCAATCCGATACCCGGACGCCGGGTGTATAGGTACTCAGATGGTTCCATGATGAACTTCTTATCACAAATATGAAGGTACAACAAATTTTATTCATCATCCGCGTCTCAGCGATATTTACGTCGTCGACTACTGCATATGCTAGGTGATCTCGCTAACGCCATATTAGAACCAATGCCCCAGTGACATACAAGCGGTAAACTTACATTTGCTCTCTTATGTGCAGTACGCGCCATCAGTGGTCACGACGCAGCATGTATTGCAGGCACAGCCCGCCACATACACGAACTCATTTACAGGCCCACATTCATATATGAAGGCGTTTCCGCCGTTGAGACTGGGGACGTTATTCGCACACCCTTCACCACCTGCACACGGCCGTCAGCTCTGCGTTTAAGACGTGGTAGATATTGGCACATGAATGATATAGAGACCTTACCTTGCGGGGTGCATGGTTGGCCGATGGGGTTGTATACGTCAAGAACAGCAGCCATGGCCACAGCGGGCATGAGGACAGCGGTGAGTAAGACGAGCTTCATGGTTGTTGAGATAAATGCCGATGTGAATGCAGGTCCTGTTGCCAACTGAGTGCGTTTGTGTCGCTTTAAATATGCAGGCCACGCGCCAATGTTGTGCAGAAGTGACGCCAAATAGAGTCCGAATCCGAATACGCAGTGTTAGAGGTTTGACAGCCTGAAATGTGCGGCGAACTCCAAGCGCACAGTGATGGTGTCAAGAATATTTTCCAAATGGAACAATGACTGCATCTACACAGGTTCATTGTGACATATATACCCTGCAGGGATCAATGCCTGATGTCAGTAGATCAGCTTGGACTACATATGTCCCCCATCGTCAAAAGAGGCGCAAACTTTTCCACTCTCGGTGTTTCCACCATTGATGTGCATCGCGTGCCCCGAGCATCTCATTGCTTACAAGCGTCCATTAACATTCAGCTAAATTGTCTGCTTCTGCCCCTACGTGCAGTACGTGCCGCCGGTGGTAGTGACACAGCCGACAGACGCAGCCCTCAACGTAAGCGAACTAGTCTAAGGGTTCGCATTCAAATGTGGAAGAATTTCCGCCGTTAACACTGTCATCCGGGGTGCACCTGTACACAACCATCAACACGATAGTACAGCCGTTACTATCCATGTACTCCTTTACAGGTCAAAGCACTCACCAGTACCAATAAAGCTGGCCAACAGTATCATATATGCGAGTAATACTAGTTATTGTGGAGACAATCGTGGGGTCTGAATCTATGAAAAGCATCGCATGACTTGCTGCAGTGCCCGGTGAAGCCTATGATTGGATTTTGGCAGCGTGTAACGCACGGCACGCCGTTTCAAAGCGCGCATGTATGGTATCAAAGGCATCATTTGAGCTATATATGTATCAATCACGCACACATCAGTCGTACAATGCGCGCCCATGATGCGATGATCGGGTTGGGCTATTGGGGTGGGTGCGGTAGTGGCGCTTTCTACTTAGATGAGGGCTCAACCGGGCTCGAGCGCTCCTCTTCAGGACCGAAACATGTGCATACGACTAGAGGATCACTAGAAGTATGAGGAGTTGTCCTTTCAGGAACGTCCCCGAATCGAAGGTACAGTACTTTCTCGACACTTCATTTTCAACTCAGAAAGACCCGAGCGAGCGAGAGCATCTCGATACTTACTAGGTTCGGCCGAGGCTATAATCAGAGCATCATTGATGCCATCTAATGATTGCACTGTATAAGACTTGACATGGCCATATAGACCCGAGTCAATGTTGCAGTCTAGTCACCTTTATTTGACTCCGAGGTTCCCGTTAAGAGGAGCCTGAATAATCCTAGAATTACCGACATGGGGAGCTCCGAGCTAGATCCCCGAACTTCGGCTGAATTTGGGGTCAGTTGCTCTTCATGTTGGATGCCAAAGACCGCCGAAACAAGAGTCCCTGGTTGGACCTCCGGGAGTCCGGTCCCATAGCCGCTGAATTGGAGGCCTCACCAGCAAAATATCACTGATCCAGAATGGCCAAACGCTTTATAAGTCATCGAGCAAATGGAGAAAAGCTGCTTCAAAAAATTAAGTAATCATTATTATTTGAAATATTCTATATGAAATTGCTACAATGCGATGCACATTGTGCATTCAGCGCTTTTGAGATTTTATGCAGTTACATTAACAATATTGATGGGGAGTATCGATAACATATGGATTAAAACTATTAAAAGAAATACGCAGTAATTTATAGCGATTTGATGAGATTCGATTCCATTTTGAGCCAGAAATCGACCAATTTCCGGAGCATATGTGCCACCAGGCCAGAACTTTGGGCAGATTTTGACCTCTGACTGCCAAAAACGAGTGTCCGAAGGATCGAGGCTCATAAGGCATTATCCGGGGTCCTACTACGCCTCTGCTCGAACTGGGAATCTACACGTGCCAGCAATCGCCGACCTCACAAAAAACATTGTGATTCTTCAAGACGTAGCGGCCTTGAGTGGCCTTGAGCGGGAGCTATGGTATTAATACAGAGCAAAGACAATAAGAACCGTACTGAATGGGGATAGAGAAGGATAAAGGAGGGCAGTGAGTGATAAAAAGAGAATAATAGACCACGAATTCTATACATAAACACTGTGTAAGGGCCGAGTCTCTACAGGAAACGACGTTCCCGAACTCACTTAGCTGTACCAGCGTTCTTTGCCATGTCCCATTTGCTCCTTAGGCCGCCTAAAGCAAGTCGGTTAGCTATGCGGCAGGCTACTGCAACCCAGAAATGTACACTTAGGATTATACCGATACAACACCGGGTGAGAGAGCCTCGTATCCACTCTCAATCGTCTTTGATCCAAAGCAATTATGTCGAGTCACGGACAACTTCAAGTAATCACATTGAACAAGGTACGAAGGAAGTTGTTAGCGTACTGACCATTCACGTACGCTCAACCACAATAGCATCACGATCGTCGACTCTTGTGCACGTCGGTGGCATCTCTGACGATCGCGCTGACGATGTATGTGCATTAAGAATCGGTCATGCTGCTTCAATCCGACACCTAGACGCCGGGCGTAAGGGCTCTCAGACCCAAAGCAATGCCTCCACGATGAACGTCTTATCACAAATATGAAGGTACGAAAATGATTATTACATCGACTATTGCATATGCTAGATGATCTTTTACAAGTCATATAAGAACCAATGCCCCAATCACATATAAGCGGTAAACTTACATTTACTCTCTTATGTGCAGTACGCGCCGTCAAGGGTCGCGACGCAGCATGTATTACATGCGCAGCCCGCAAGATACACGAATTCGTTTAGAGGTCCACATTCATATATGAAAGCGTTTCCGCCGTTGAGACTGGGGACGTTATTCGCACACCCTTCACCACCTGCGCACGGTTGTCAGCTCTACATTCAGGACACGGTAGCTATTGGAACGTGGATGGTGCGTGGTTTTTACCTTGCGTCCCGGGGCACGGTTGGCCGATGGGGTTGTATACGTCAAGAACAGCAGCCATGGAAGCAACAGGCATGAGGATAGCGGTGAGTAAGACGAGCTTCATGGTTGTTGAGATAAATGTCGACGTAATTGTAGGTTTTACTGCCAACTGAGCGCGTATAAGTCGCTTTAAATGCTCAGAACGCGCGCCTGTATCGTGCAGAAATGCCGCCAAATAGCGTTCTAATCCGAATCCGCAGTGTTAGAGGTTTGACAGCCTGGAATGTGCGGCGAACTCAAAGTGCACAGTCATGGTATCTTCTAAGCGGAACAATGACTCATCTACGCGCGTTCCTTGTGTGCCGTATATCCTGAAAGGATCAACGTCGGATGAGCGGATCAGCTAGGAGAACATATGTCCTTCATCATCGCGAAGGGCGTCAGCATTTCCGCTTTTTCAAAATTTTGTTACCACCAATTATCACGCATTGGGTGGATCATACAGCTCACCGATTATATGCGTGCACCAGAACCAGGACTACAACAAATAATGTCTGGCTCAGTCGTCTGAGTGCACCTGTGCACGACCATCAACACGATATTGCAGTCTTTAAAGTTCATTGTACTCCTTTACAGGTCAAAGCACTCACCAGGAGTACCGTAAGGCTGGCCAACTGTGTTGTACGCGCGAGTAATACTGGTCATCATGGAGACAATTATGAAATCCGAATCTACAAAAAGCATCGCACAACTTGCCGCAGTGCCTGATGAAGCCTATGTGATGGTAGGAGGATGTGATTGGATTTTGACAGCCTGGAGCGCGCGGTGGGCCAGTTCAAAGCGCGCATTTATGGTATCAAGAGTGTCATTTGAGTTGAGTAATTATAGCGTACTCACATCAGTCGCACAATGTGCACCCATGATGGATAGTTGGGTCGTGCTGCTAGGGTATGTGCGGTAGTGGTGCTTCTTATTCTTACTCAGACGATGCGATGGCTCACCTTCAGCACCGAAACATACGAACCGGTCGTTACTAGAACTAGAAGAGTGAGTGGTTATCGTTTTCAGGACCGGCCACGGACTGAGAGCACAGTACTTTCTCAACAACACATCATGTCGCTCAGAAAGGCGCGAGCGCCAGAAAGCATCTCGATGCTAGACTCGGGGCTATGATCAAGCATCAGTGATGCTGTATAATGACAGCGCTGTGTGCGACTTAACATCAGTGGCAAATTCTCTGTCGTTGCAGAGCGGCCGGATGAATAGGCCAAGCAGCGAGGCTCACTCTGGCGATGCCGGACTACATTAGCTAATGCAGAGCCAAAAATTTTAATATAGATGAACATGGCCATATAGACCCGAGTCAATGTCGTAGCTAGTCATTTATATTTGTCTTCGGTATCCACACTGAGAAATGATGACATTAAAACACTATTACGCCTCCGAAATCGAGTCAAACTCATACCGATCGCGCCACCGTCAGCTCAGAGAAACAGAGAAGCAGATGTGAACCAACGGTGCGACTGGTGACAAATTCCCAGTTGCTAATGTGCATTGTATGTTCATTGAGAGCGAAAATTAGAGCAGAATACCTACTGGCGTGCACGTGTAACGCCACATGGCTCCATACTATTAGAATATCTGCGCGAGGAAGCTTGAGAAGCTACTGCAATTTCACCAGGACGGCATGCTCTATTCCAACAGACATAGGATAGACGATCCGAATCGCGCGCGCTATGAGCGACTACGATGATGCAGCAACACCTGTAAAGTGGTGCAGAAGGCTCGAACCAGGTGACAATTTGTCTGTAAAGTCTTTGCCAATATATCATCCTCTTGATAGTGACCAAGAAGTAAATGCAATGAGGACGGCTTGATCCCGTTCTGATGCATACACTCCGGCGCGTCTGAAACCTCAAACAGAACTAAATCAGCCGCGATACGTCGACGAAGAATATGATAAATTAAGTGGAATGATATAAGATAAGCGTTGCCAGAGCCCTGTGGCATACTCAATCAACCTTCCTTGCCCACTTCCTCCCGGTTGGGGTCCTCGGCGACTGCGGTGGTACAATAACTTCAACCTGGGGGCTCACAGCTCGCCACTGTATCTTCTCTTTTTCATTCGGCGGGATGGTAAGCGGGGCCTTACCCAATTCTTCCTTCTCGTCCATCCCCCAATACATCCACATCTGTGCGCCGAGAACGCAATTCAGGACAAGCGCAAGGGCAAAACCAGCGCTGATAAGCAGATCGCCCACTTCGGTTGCAGTGGTGAACAGCCGAGCGAGACAGCCACCGATCTGCGCAATTACGGCAAAGGCAGAAAGCTGACCAGTGCTTTGGGAGCGGTGGTTTTGGCGGATTTGAGGCAGCTTAGAAAAGAGAGACAGAGGAAGCGTCGCGATCTGCAGAGGAGCGAGCGCTGAAACGGGTAGCGCAATGAACGCACATGCAGCGAGAACCATTGCAAGCACGGCGGAAGCAATTCGAGGTGCAGGTGATTGCGTACTGGTGAGCTGACGCGGGGACTGATAGAACATGATTAAGAGAGTGATGATGGCGTTCTGAATGGTCAAGAACAAGTTCTCGCCATATGTGGAGAACGGAAACTCGTTGCGGTAGGAGTAAGCAAGGGTTATTGCATACGATAGTGTCTCGAGGATGTACGCGGGGAGAGAGAGACCACGCGCAGACTGTGCGGAGAGAACTACAGCCGGTGAATTTAAAAGCTTATGTTAGGCATTTGATCGCAACTCACTGAGGATCAGCTGGGGCACTTTCATGATGGAACCCCCAACAACGATGCCTACTCCAAGGCCTTTGGAAATCGAATATTTGATGCATACGAAGTCATTGAAGTCCAGGTTTTCGATCAAGCTAACGTAGCATTTCTGATGCGTTACATGAGCCGAGAACACGAGGAAGGAGGGGACTGACGAATTACCTGGCCGACGACGGAAATGCCGAGGTCCTTGACAAACCAGGGTAAATTTCGCGTAATAGAAGTCATAGAGTGTGTGTATAGACCAGCAGCACCGATGTGAACGTAGTTTGCAGCAAAAGTGTCGTTTGCCTCGCGTACGTGTCTCCCAAATGAAGCGTGGGCGTGCACGTGCGGGGAACTTTACCACTTTTGGAAATCTGATTTTTTGTCCCTCTTGCGACTTTAAGTCGTAGATATATTCCGTCTTGCACGCTCAAGATGGCCGAGTACGATCTCACAAAAACGGTCATCCCATACTGCGATCGTCATCTTGTCTTTCCGCTGCTTGCACATCTGGTGGAAAATGAGCAATTCCCTGCTAAGGAGGTTCAAGCGGCGCAGTATGAACTCGCGAAGGAGACTAACATGGTCGATTACGCCGTGGGCCTATTCCAACAGTTGCATCCTGACAATGAGGTACCCGAAGGTAAGTACCTATGCCTATCTACCGTCTTTGATCCTCAATTTTTTCAGAATTTGCGGGGAAGCGTGAAAAGGCAGTTTCAACAAATGAGCGGCTGCAACAAGAGGCACAGGCCGTCTTGAATGTTATCGAGAATCCGGAGGTAGCCCAATCGCTACGTCAAGATAAAAATCAGAATCTGCAATACCTGAGAGAACATTACAATGTACACATATTGTTGCTGCTACAATGTTTCTGATACTAATATCTTTGTCCTAGGTCACGCTCGAGCAGATCAACGCTCTCTACAACTTCGGCCAGTTCCAATATACGTACGGAAATTACAGTGGCGCTGCGGACTATCTATATCATTTCCGTGTCCTTTCCACTGATCCTGATCTGACAATATCGTCTCATTGGGGAAAACTTGCATGCGACATTCTCACCGGAAAGTGGGACGTCGCTCTCGAAGAGCTGAACACTCTTCGCGAATCGATCGACTCCCGCGCACCCTCTGTTCCCGCCTTCTCGTCCACATCCTCCTCTTCCTCTGCCGATCCCGCGCTATCGCAGCTACACTCCCGAACCTGGTTACTCCATTGGTCTTTATTCGTTTATTTCAACCACCCTCAAGGGCGCACCCTTCTCCTCGAAACCTTCCTCAATCCTGCGTACCTCAACACTATACAGACCTCTTGTCCTTGGATTTTGCGCTATCTGGCTACCGCCGCCGTGCTCTCGCGCAAATCCGTTTCCGGTGCTCTTTCTTCGCGTGTACGGCACTCGATTCGTGAAGTTGTCAAGGTCATTCAGATGGAGGAGTATCAATATCAAGACCCCATCACGGCGTTCTTGAAGGAGCTCTACGTCGAATTCGACTTCGAGGCTGCACAACGAGAACTCAGCCTCGCGGAGCGAGTAGTAGCCAACGATTTCTTCCTCGGCGAGTTTAGGGACGACTTCATGGATAATGCCCGTTACCTGATCAGCGAGGCTTACTGCCGGATACACCAGAGGATCGATATTAGGTTCGTCATGCCACAGTTCTGATTGGCCGATGATCCTCATCCCCATGTCCAGTGACCTCTCCGAGCGGCTGAATCTGTCAAAAGACGAGGGCGAGAAGTGGATCGTGAACCTAATCCGTGAAACTCGTATGGGTGCAGATGCTAAAATTGACTTAGAGAAGGTCAGTTGAATACCACTATCTTACATATTCATATTCTTATCTTGTTCCAGAACGTTATTGAGATCAGTAGGCCACCATTGCCGGTTTACCAGTCTGTCATCGAGAAGACGCGTGGGCTTGCATTCCGCACGCAAGCTCTTGGCGCAGCCATGACACGTACTCAAGTGCCTGTTCCCCAGGAGGATCCTCAGCCCATGATTGTAGAAGGCGCCCGCTGAGGATTAGGCCAATGGGTGACTTGACGGTTGCTTGCCGTGTTGTATTGGTTGGAAATTTGTTGTTTTCTTATACGCTTCGAATGAATTCATGTGGCTGCACCGTCTATGAGCACCGCTGGTGCATATGGATGCCGATTTGAAGTTCACTTGGAAGTCATACAGCTGAAATTTGGTTAAACTGGCGTTCCAATCCATTCACATGGACGGAAAGGTAGTGGTGCTTCTGCTTGGAAACCTTGTCGCTACATCGCCGACCGCATGCTGTAATTCCATCTCTGTATCGAATGCCCAACTGCGCCGAAGGTAAGCTTGGCCTCTTTTACCATCATGCAATGACTATTTATTGATACTTCTTTGAGTGACATGCCATATCTCCATTCTTCACACCAACAACATATGCTCCTCCTCAGACAACCCCAGCGCCAAGGCTTATGAAATCACTTGCAAGCTAAGCATTGTGCTCGCCTGTCATTGCTTCGCCTTGCTGTGTGCAATGTGTCAGCTTAAACTAACGAATGGGGTACAGCTGTGCCATGGAGCCATTAGGCGCGACACCGGCGGGTTGTGAGTAATGTTTACCCTTGATTGCATCCCTGAGTATTCATGTTGAAGTGAATTCACTCGCACTTTTAAAGTATCAGGATACAATGCATTAGCGGAATATTTGCAAGCAGATGCATTTCGCTCATCTTCAAAGTCTCACTGTCTATTTTACCTACCATCAGATTACACTGCCCTGGGCGTAATGTGCACATTTTGTTGTGAGCATGGTTTGAAGTTGCATGAGCTACTGCACGATCCCGTGTACTAAGCGTCTGCAGCATGCGCTGCAACTAGTTTTCCATCACAGATGGCGATGAAGTCCATGTTACCGCATGATGTTAACGACGGGGCTCGAAATCAGTTTGTAGCTAGGCAATCTTCCGCGACGAGCGGACCTCGCCAATAGGTAAGACGCTACAAGGCGGATGCTTTCCTCGTACGCGGTATTTACTCGCGCATTGCATTACAGAGACAAAGCTTGACTGAGATGAAACCATCTCAGTAAACAGAGTAGCTGATTCAATCTTGTACCAGAATGGCAGACCAACAATCTAAATTATCGGATCAATCAGTATAATACGTGGGATGTCATTTCTAGTCGGAAAGTGGCTCGTTTTGTCCTAGCAAAGCGGTCACTTGATGCTTCTGCGCTTTGCGTGCTAACGATGCGCCACTTTCCTCTAGGCTTGTCGGAGGACCCTCATGTCGCCGCTGACATTTAGCATCACAGTGGAGTGGTTGCTATATTGGTGCACAGAATCTGGTCGAAGCTGAATGGTATAAAAGCCGTGGATTGTACCTCTAGCTATCCATCCCCATCTCATACATCACACTCAGATCGCTCAGATAATTCGCAGTCAACATGAAGTCCTTTTTGTCTGTCTTCATTTTCGCTTCGTTCGCGGTGACCATGGTTTCTGCGGCTGATTATGCAGTTCGTTTCCTATTCCTCTGCGTTCCTTGCGGCCATTTAGGTTAATCCCCCATTCTGTAGGCCTATTTCTACCCCAACTACGATTGCAGCGGTGAGCAATATTCTCCTTAGAGTTTGCCTGTGCTGAATGCAGTCTTTGATTAGGTGAGGCTACTTTGGACTGCGTTGGCGATATCGGACAGTGCTGCAATGCTCCTTCTGGCCCCAACTCCAACTCTGTCTATATTGAATATGTTGGCAGCGGTTCTTTCGGTTCATGTAAGTTTTACATATCAGTATGTGGTTGACGTAGGTCTAATACCTCTTCCTTTGAAGTGAATTGGGCTATTTCCGCGGTTCCCGGTTGCTCGCAAATTGTGCAATTTGATACTCAGTATACTGGATCCGGACCGTTTGGGACGGGATGTTACAATGCGCATGAGTATGTCCTCCGTGGTGTCCTGTTTCTGTCAACATAATACTGATCAATCACACTTGCAGTGCATCCGTCGGCTCTGTTGCATACTATGCCCCAGAGCCGTAGATAAGATTGAAACTACATAGCTATATCTTCTCAAATACATGTAATCGATGTAGCTCCGCAAAGTAACACTGACAAGATCTACTTAGTGGTTGTGTGACGGCTGAAAGAAATTCATGGGAAGCATGAATTTTTGGATATTGGCCAAGTTCTGTTGGTCCTTGCGAGTTTACAACTTTGAACATGATCAAGATTTCCAACTCCCAGCCGGGACCACGCTCCGTCACGACAACTCGGCCCCCTTCCTATAAATGTTTTACTTTCCTTGACATTGCATATCTTGACGTGACCGGACCTCCTATCCACTGCCATACATTTCGCCATAGTTCTCAGATATTCGTGTAAATCTAAGTCTTTGTTCTGTCACCCCCGCCGCTACTAAAATTGCTTCGATATAGGTGTATTAATATCATGAGTCCATCATGGCGTTTTCGAAAGTGGTAGAATTCGTCTTCGAAGTTCGAGGCCGCATGATAAGGGCTGAGCTTCGCGAAGCGCGCAGTTGTCTTTCTCTCCGGAGAGTTCATCTAGTAGTGAGTTCGAAATCCGAAGTTTATCCGATGACCTTCATCTCCATCACCCAGCGACCTCTGGAGAAAAAAAGAGCGATTGAAGTTGTCGAAAGACGAGGGCGAGAAATGGGTTATTAATCTTGTCCGTGGGACTTTTTTCCCCCTTTAATGTCCACGAGGGCCGAGCCCTATGTAGACAGTAAATACAATGTATAACACGTACGAGAGCAGTAGTCGCAATCGAAACGAAGCATTGAGGACACGGCCCGGGGTGACGCGGGGCGTGACGGGCGTCGCTGAGGTACGGTAAGTGGCCGAAAAGAATCTGAAGACATAGGTAAAAGAAAGAGAAGGAAAACTGCCGGGACCGGTACGGCGGACTTGTAAGAGCAGGCCCCGGCCATCGAAGGCAAGGGATGCGGTTCCAACCCCCCCGCTAGAGGGAATGTCGTCTCTCAAGACTGAGTCACAGCTGGGGGGATCCGGCCAGTGGTCCTCCACCAACGGTCAAAACTCCCCGTATCCCTGAGTCACACTCCGACACGCGCTCGGCCCGTTTAGGACGGGCAACGTACAGGAAAGGAGACGAAACGAAAAGGGGAAGCAGGGGGGCAGGGGCTGGGAAGCGAAGCATGGTGGCGGCCGGTACAGTCAGAGCAAGCGGTCAGCGAGCGCAATAGGGGGGGAAAACGCACGGGTAAGGTCCAGGGCCAATCACGGTTCCCTAACGACGTCTCCGAACGTGGTGTGGGACCGGCGTGTGTCATGGATCACCGAGCGCAGAGAGGTCTCTCCACGGGCATAATTCAGTATCCATTTTGTCACCTTAGAATGAAAATTGGATACATAGTGTCGTGGGATTTGCTGTGCTTTTGCCTGATCCTACCCATAGCCGCGAACGCAATTGCGCATCGGTCTCCTTCATATCCACGATTCATCATTATTACATAGTACACAGTTGTTTTGGGGGAATGACAGCGTTTTTCCTATGCTGCCTTTATAACAACCTCCTCATTCTCCCTCATGTACACTTTCGTACAGCATCGGATTCGACGGTGTGTGCCCGGTTCGTTCAGCCGAAGACAACGCCCGTAGCTGTCACACTGACTTCACAAAAATCGAATTGTGAAGTCAGTACGCCAACGCCTCACGCAAAGAAATATATGCAGCATTAATCTACCAAACATAATGGTTCATTTAAAATACATTCCCAACCAACACGAGCAGTGCCCGCCGTTCAGCAGTCTCCATATCGCGCGAGGTCTAGCGCCAGAGACTGCGCACTTCCATAAGGGGGCCAGCTGCCCGAGAGTGAGGCAACAGGGTGCGGAGGGAGCTCGCCGCCCGTCCTAGCTTGCGCTGGAGCACAGCGCGCGGCCTGCGGTAAGTCGGGCATTCTAAGAGGTAGTGGCAGACGGTTTCAGGTGCTAGTCGACAGGTTGGACATCGGGCGTTGTCTGCACGGTGGATGCGGTGCAGGTGGTGTTGCAGGG
>NW_012133487.1:0-1014 GCF_000313525.1 Fibroporia radiculosa | reverse complement strand
AAAAGGAGGCTTGCTTGGCGGTGGGCCACCGAGACCGCCAAACGCCCGAATGCTTTGGATGGCATCGTGGGGTCGATCCGGGCGAGTTTCGCATAGCGCGGGGAGGCACGCCATTTCTCAGCAGCTCGAGCGCGGAAAGTCGCCTTCGCGACCTGACGGAGCTTGGAGATAGAGATGAGGAGAGGCTTGCGGAGGCAGGCTGGTAGGGAGGGGGCAGGGTTGGCATCTCCCCGTGCAGCCCTCTTGGCGTGTTCGTCGGCAAGCTCATTCCCCTGCACTCCACAGTGTCCTGTCACCCAGCGCAGGGTAAGGTGGATTCCCAGGTGTTGCCGGCGCAGTGCATCAATGCGCGTGTGCAGGAGGGTCCGTGGGACTTGATGCTACTACTTAGCATAATCGACCTCGAGAAGATAAGTTGAATATTGCCATTTTACATGTAACTTATATTCTTATCCTGCTCCAGAACATTTTCGAGGTAAACAGGCCCACCACTACCATTTTATCAGTCTGTCATTAGGGAAATTCAAAATTGATGCAACTGGGCTTGCAGAAAGTTCTGTGGCACAGATGCAGATTTAGACGCTGAAGAAAATGTGAGCCCAGACGCAAAAACGAGAAAAGATGCCTATGTCTCCTGCTTATCTAATGTCACACTCAGATATACAATTGCAATTATCATTGACATCAAGGTACTTCAGGCAATCAGGACAGCTTGATGCTTGTGCGGACATGGACATGTTTTATGCCTTGAAAATCTACATCTGGTATGGGAGTACCAGAAAGATCACAGGGACTATGGACAATCTATACAGATGCTGTGGGTATCTCCATATGTCTTTGATGTCATCCCCACTCTTATTACAACTCATCCCATTTTTCATAACAATTCAAACAATCCCCAAGCACCTGTTCAGACCCAACTGGCACTCACACTCTATTGAATGGGTTTTGGAATGGGGCTTGAAGATGTTGAAATATAAATGTGGCAATAAACCTTACCTGTGTTGACTAGAC
>NW_012133486.1:114643-125238 GCF_000313525.1 Fibroporia radiculosa | reverse complement strand
CGGACTATACCTGGGGCACGCACTGCGCCCTGGACATGGCTTGGATCAAGGGACAATGGTGTGATGTGACGCGAGCATGTCACAGATGTACCAGGGCGCCTAATCTGCGATGAGACCGCGCAGGAGGGCATCACAGTAGTAGCACAGAGATCGGGAGGAGGGCGTACGTAGATGGGCAAGACGAGATTTGGCGATATCTCATGCGCCATGTGTCTGTCTTGCAGGCTAGTCTCTTTCTTTCGAGCGACGCTATCACCAGCGTGGTGTGCGTTTTAATTCTATGCTCGCAGGTGGATGCATAAGGGGAGGTGCTGCTTGGGCAGGACTTGTGTCTCACTTGAGCTACAAAGTCAACAGAGAATCATGGATGAGGTCTGGGATGCTGCTCTGACTTGCGAAGAAAAGGTTGTTAGACCTACTTCACATGTGGATGATTGGGGCTGAACGTCCTGGATACATCCGGTCTCCGTTTGCTTCATGTCTGAAGGGGTTCTCGGTGACATTGGTGCGCGTCGTATATGCTGAATTAACCCATGTTGGTTTCCAGGCGTGTTGTACCGGGCATGTCCTGGTATGCTAGTGTTCAAAGGATTGGTGGTTCGCGGTATGGACTGCCGTGCGAGGCTCAGCGTCGGGCGTCTGAATTGGGAGCCACGATATATTCGACCTCGCGCATCCCCATTTTTGCATTTACACCATCACTGGCATGCATTTTTTTGTCTGATCGTTGAAAGCAATCTTCACTCGCTCTGGCTTGAATATTGCCCGCGGGGCTCATCCCAAAGGCTTCTACACTATCGTTCTTCCCCGCATTTTCGTTTTCGTTTGCTTCCGTCGACATGCCCAACGTCGCTCCCACTCAAAAAGCCTCCGACGCGGCAGCTCACGCAGAGTCCTCGCAGCAGGCAGTGTCCTTGTCTCATTTCCGCCTGCCTAGCTACCGCTCCTCCTACCTCGAGAGGTTCCATCCATATGTCAGAACCAGGGCGCGAAGGAAGGTAGACCTGATGGTATGTTTCCCACTTTATCCACATGGCGCTGTGATGGTGATCGATGTTTGACGCTATAATGATGTACCGCTGGGTCAGCAAACGGTCGATTATCGCTATGACCATGGGGTGCCATACAGGCCCAGTTTTGCGCTGGTGAGCTTCATGATTCGCATTGTGCATTGTACGTGTTGCACTCATCGTTGCTGCGCAGTCAGTTGTTGAAGAGGAGGACGAGGAAGTTGTCAACAACCTGGCGGCGCTCGTTCCTGCGGCGGAGGGACAGGAGAGTGTTCAGCGTCACAACAAACTGAGGCGTCTTGGTATAGTTGAGCTTGTCATAGTGCGTGTCTTATTGAAATATTTGGCTCGGTGTGTGATTCTGACCCCACGTCTCAAGGATCTGGCGCTGGCGATGCGTCGCAGATTCCGCAAGTCTTGAAGTTATGGTTTGACAATGAAGATGTAGATTTTCTGGAAGAAACCAATCCTGTCCGCCTTTTCTTGCTGTTTGCGCTCTCTTGGTAGATAATGCTGCTCTAATGTATACGTGTATATAGATTCGCCGGTCGCTTGATGTGTAGCTCATACCTGGTTGCGTTCACGCAATATGGATCCTTGTTCTGTCAAACTTCGTTTGCGCGTTGCCAGCGACCGTTTTCGAGACCGTCTGACGGATCATATGCCTGGAATGGCAGTCTCAGATTCGCGCCTCTGATGCTGCTCGAGTCGACCTGTCACTTGATCTTGAAGATGCCTTTCATTCTACACGTACAGCTATGGTATATACATATTATGATAATCCTCTACCTACCACACATCTCAAAGTCAGAATCCAGGTCAAAGAGGGCAAGTCCATCCAATATTACCTCCTGACGAGCATTGATATTCTTGCGAAGCTGGCACCTCGGGTCATAATTTTCCCTGTACTGAAGACAGCATGGTCAATTACTTTGTGGGTTTGATGCCGGGGATGTCAACAGTCAGAATATAAAAGTCCAATAAGAAATCACTCAGCCCAGGTGTTGTACTACGGACTCCGATGAGTCACCATATACCTATTTTGGAAGGCGACCGGTGATCGGTACTGCCAACTCATCTGGTAGTACGTGCCAGTGGTAGGCCCCTGTTGTAGAAGAACTTTCGACGCCTATTACCTTGTACGATGTCTGTGATCTTGGTAACTGGCGGGACTGGTCTTGTTGGAAAAGCAATCCAGCACATCATTGAGACTGAACCTGAAGGCTCTCGGTTTGGCAAGAAACCTGGAGAGCAATGGATCTTTGTCAGCTCGTCCGAGGGCGATCTGAGGTATGTTGCTTGAGCAAAAATGTGTCCGTTTGAGATGGTCTGATCGTCGAGCAGAGATCCAGAACAGACGAAAAGACTTTTTGAAAAGTACAAGCCCACACATGTCATTCACCTTGCGGCACTTGGTGCGATTGGTTGCGTTCTGCACAAATGCTAACTGGCTTATATTTCCTGTCTTAGTCGGTGGGCTCTTCAAGAACATGAAGTATAAAGTATGGCCAGGAAATGCCCTGCAGTTATCATTGCTCACAGTGTAATCCCTCAGCTGACCTTCTTGCGAGACAATATCCTTATCAATGACAATGTACTTCACAATGCGTACCTTTCCCAGACGAAGAAAGTCATCTCTTGCCTCTCGACCTGTGTCTTCCCAGACAAGGTCACCTATCCACTTGATGAAACAAAGATACATCTTGGATTGCCCCATGACAGCAACTTTGGCTATGCGCATGCGAAGAGGATGGTAGACGTGCAGAACCAGTGGGTACATGTAACATGGACAGGGTATCTGTGCTTAACGCTCTTGCAATAGCGCATACAAAGACCAGTTTGGATGCAATTTCACCTCTGCGATACCAACGAACGTGTTCGGTCCGCATGACAACTTGTGAGTCTCTCGTACTTTTTGCCAGCTCTCTCCTAACGCGAAAACGTTTTCAGCGATTTGGAAGGCGCGCATGTGATACCCGGACTGATTCATAAGTGTCATATTGCTAAAAGTGAATACTCATATGGATGCGCTTGTAGTGGCCGGACTCATGATTCGTCCTTTAGAGAATGGCACGCCCTTCGTCGTCTCAGGCACGGGGAAACCGCTCCGGCAATTCATCTATTCTAACGACCTCGCGAAGCTCTTCATTTGGCAACTTAGAGAGTACGATGATGTCGAGCCGGTCATTCTCTCAGGTTAGACATAGTCAATTTCCTGAACACTCTCGCTGACATTACATCTAAACTAACTTTGAATGCTTAGTGGGCGAAGGGGAGGAAGTTAGTATCAAAGAAGTCGCCGACGCTATTGTGAAAGCAATGGATTTCAAAGGCGAGTACACTTTCGACGCGACTCGCGCAGACGGCCAGTTCCGTAAGCCAGCCTCGAATAAGAAGCTCTTGTCGTTGATGGGTGGCTTCCAATTCACTCCTTTCAACGAAGGTGTGTACTGCATAATTGCATGACGTACCATCAGGAACTAATGAACACGGCAGCCCTCGATTTCACAGTCAAGTGGTTCGTCGAGAATTATGATAAGGCTCGAACTGGCGTGAAGGCGTGAACTGGGGAAAGAAATGTGAAGCTGCGTGTACGAACATTAGATACTCCTAAGGATGATGCAGTTGGACTGTTGATTGTGTTGTTCACGTATCATATTCCTCGGATCTCTGGATACCACAAGCTGTGTGCGGCGATCAGGATCCCGATCGGCGCTGAGTGGCGTATTGCTCCCTGACAATTCATTCACCTCATCATGTTATTCGTTAGGACACAGTTATATTTTAGGTCAGGACGGCTGTGCGTGAGATACAATACCATATTTACTTTATCAAGAGTATCGTCAATTTGAGTGTACCTGAAGGCGCGAATATAGCCTTTTAGTTGACAGCGGAGTATATGCCGCATACATATCTTGACGGCTCAAGCTCACGCAAGGCGTCGCAACCTCTAGGTCCGACAACCCGGCTGGCGTGTCACAGTGTACAGTAGCTTGAGCGCAATTTTGAACAACTAGCTCAACGCTGCGCCAGAAATTAGAGAAAATGAAAGCCACTCGCCCTCGGTGAGCCTCGGAGTATTGGGATGCTGATAAGAAGCTCAATTGCAGTTGACGATTGCTGTGGGTGACGGGGTATAAATATTGACCGCCATAACAATAGTATGCAATTGCAAGCTATTTTGTTCATAGCATCGGGGTGGATGTTCTTTGCCGTATGTTGGCGTAACGGACGGGCTCAGATAATTTCGGAGCTTCTTGAATGCATCTGTCTTATAGCTTTGTTTCGTTTTTCTTTACTGAATCACTGAAAGCTGGAGAGATCTACGACCTGTTGAAAACGCCGCTAGGATAACAAGTGGGCTGAACGCACATTGGTGGGTATATTCGCTCACATTATCACATATATCGAACTCGAGGGATAGCCCTATTGCAAGACTATCCCTCCGACGTTGTTCTGGGCGGAGTACAAATTGTCAGAAAACCTGTGTAGAGTGCAAAAGCATACCAACATGATACCGACACGTCCTCTTTCGAATGCTACATGCAATGATGAATACCCACCACTCTCCAAGTGCACTCTATGACCTGCAACCCGCGCCGCAGAAACGTCTGTTCGAGGCAATATAGGCTCATATACAACCCAGCCTAGACATTTCCGATTGTCGTTTCTTTGCTCACCAGCCAAATCCCTTGAGAAATAGAAGGCTGTACGCTTCTGCGGTGCAATCCTTTTGACCATTCCTCCGGGACGAGCTCTCCGTCTCGTCGAAGCGGTCGTAGTGTGTCGATGCCGGAATACTGTGCCGGGATATCGATTTTCTTGACTGATGAGACTGAGAATCCGAAGAGTTGTGTAGTGAAACGCAGGTCATCCCGTCCAATGGCCAGAGGGTCAAGAACTTGAAGGGAGCAGATTAAGGCGATGAGGCTTTGAGCGTATGCGACAGGGGGGGTGCGTTTTTGGAAACAGTGAACTTTGGCAAAAGCCTTCCCTTACAGACCAGGGGGGATTCAGGCTGACAAGAGGATTCGTGTGCGAGCCACCGTTCGTCGATGTGTGGCCGCAGTTACCAATGATGGCTTCGTGGGACTTGGGGCTCAGCGGCCGCGGCTGGACAGGGCTGGACGAACCCTTTGGGCTTGCCGCGCCTGAATCTTGTCCCACAACATCGACCATGCTTGCTGACAACTTGCTGCTTGCACACATAGCTTTCAATGCTGTAGTCGTCTCGTTGAAGCCTTTGAAAGTGATTCAAGCGGTCCACAGCACGCTTACCTTTCTCGAGGACGTCTCCCATCTGCTATATTTTTGTCTTCTCAAACAACGGTCAGAAATTCTGCTCACTGCGCTCTGTTCTGTGTATTCACATTCTGAAGCGATTCGCTCATGGAATAGGCCTGTTTGCAGGCGAAGGATGATGTCGCCATCTGGACGACGGGTGGCAGAGTCGAGATGCCTCAATCTCCTGGCTTGCGCAAACTTCCGCAGATTATGGCGTATGAATGTCTTCGTGCACTCGTATACTTGAAAGGCTCTGCCACTCTTGCAGCAGTCTGCCTTCACTTTTCACTGTTGATTGGGCGATTTTGACGTTGGTGAGTGTTGAATCGATCTCTTCTTTTGATCACACTTCAAGAAATTGGCTATGGTGCTTCTTGTTCTCGTCTTCACAAAGATATTGGGATTTGATGTGTTTAGTCGGATTGTGCACAGACACTTCATTCGAACGTAGACTGGTCTGGGGAGATCCATCATGGATTTGGCGAAGAGATGATGCGTGACGTGACAGTGTTTTTGTCACAGATAATGGCAGGCGTCTATATGGTTGCAGCGCATTAGCGCGACTGGTGGATCGGGGAGAAACGTACGTTGGGACAGGATTCTGGACCCACAAATGACATCGTGCATCAGGTCAGGAAGGGAATGCTCATACGGTTTCTAGACCTGTAGCCATGCACCATAGACAAGAGTCTATTCTGTGCCAAACATCAATTCAATGGAGTGGCAGATATATGCCATATCTCCTCTCAAATGCTTGGGGACGCTGAGCACTTACGAGTGCCTTATGTTTAAGATGGTTGCGGTGTTGCTATAAGAGTCTGGTTCTTGCGCGGACTGGGTAGTCGCGCACAAGCTATTTTTCTATTCTTGTGGAGGTCGTGTGGCAGACACTCGTCTTGTCGTTCCAGACCCGACGTGCAAAGGGCCTTTGAGCGTCGGCGATGAAGCCCCCGATTCAGATGGAGTGTTGACGAGTGTATTTGGTGTTCAGTGAAGCCCAGTCCATGACGAGTGCTGGTCGCCTGGTACAAAGTCTCATCCCGGGCGTCTGCACCACCAGAGAACTAAGCGGGGGTGTACGTACAAGAGTGCGACTGAGCCTGCAAAAAATTTCCTCCTCGACCTTCACGACTATCCCTCTGTTGGTTTGAGTGTGGTACATTTCAAATTCCTTGCGCCTTTTTATCCCGCTCTTCACTCTCATTCTAAATGCTTGCTCTTTCCATTACCCAGCCCAGCACCGTTAGCCCGTCTCATGGTATTCCCGAGCTCCTAACACAGCCTGATTCTCGTTTACCCCCCTACCGCTCATTGTTCTTGAGTCGTTATCATCCCTATGGCAGGACCACGGCGCGTCGTAGGGGAGGAGACTCGATAGTGAGTGTTGCGCGTCATACACACATGGGGCGTTGATGCACGATCGATGTTTGACCGGTTTAACTCACGTCGTGTGTCAGCAAACGGTGGGTTGTCGCTTTTATGACGAGGGACAGTACAGGCCTAGTTTGGCTCTTGTAAGCTACATCATCTTTTGAACATCATGTCGACGGTGTCCTTCATTTCTTTTTGCAGTCGGTAGTTGAGGAGGAAGATGAGGAAGTCGTTAATAACCTCGCTCTTCTCGTTCCTGTCGTACATGGAGAACAACCTGTCCAGCCGCGCAACAGGTTGACGCGTGTTGGAATCGTTGAGCTTGTCGTTGTATGTTCTCTCTCTCTTTCGCGTTCTGATTTGAATTTGATCGATGAGCACAAGGATTTGGCGTTGGCAATGCGACGTAGATTCCGGAAGTCTCAGGGCAAGACAGCGACGCCGCTGTAGGGGTGTCCGGCGCTCATCGAGGAAGATGCCACCTAGTTGAAGTACTAATGTGACTTTGTGTATAAAACTTGCTCTTAATCATGTACAATAGTAATTGGGAATGATATGGAACTCTTATACCTTGAATTTACATAACCTAAAATGGCCAACAACGAAACGGGTGCACGAGCGCCATTGCGCCTCTCGCTCATATCGTCCGTCTGCATCATTAGTTTTGCCGAGGCTTGCTCAATAGTCACTCTCGACATGGAATTAAAATCGACTCCGCAAACATCAGTGACAGCTACGTATGGGGATACTTGACGCCCAACTCGTGCTTCGCGCCGTGCGCGCATCCACCACTCCACACCATGACATAGTATTTCAAAGCCACGGTCGCTTCTTGCACTCTGCGGTTCCCACTATCGCCATACATATAATGGTGGATCAATCCAATGGGTGTTTTCAATCGCATTATCCGCAGCGGAGCATCTGCATCATTCACGACTTGAAGCTTGAATATCTCTTGACCTAATTGCGGTAATGACACACAAGTTCTCAGAGCCATATTCTGGCAAAAATCCAGTTCCAAAGATTGCTACCAAACTCACCTCCCTTGTCAATCCGGAAAGGGCGACGGATGCGAAAGCTGAGCAGCTACAAGACCGGTCTGGTCAGCGCCAGGAGAAAGAGACAGAGAAGATCGCGCGGAGACTAGCCAAAGGCCATGTAATGCACACAACAGATCCGACGACTGGCGAGGACTTGGACATTCGAAATGCAGACGAGGAGCCTGATTTAAGCACAAAGGGCGAGAATGTATTGCGACACGAGTTCCCACCACCTGGTACGCTCCTGAGTCCGCACTTATTGCGTCGATCTGCGTTCAATGATAATTCACGGCAGATCTCGTGAAGCATCAAAAAGTTGTGGTAGGAGTCACGTCATCCAGTATCGTTTGCATATGCGCCGCATACACCGTATTGTTCTTCCTCTCTGGTCTGCTTAACGCATCTGCTTGGCTCTCTTTCCCACTATTTCTGCTCCCGCCTTCACTCCTTGCATATGTACTCCATTTTCGCATGCAGAACATATCCCAAGGAGACTTTGAAGACCGTGCATGGCATACAGAGCGCATCCGAGGGCTTCGCGCTGGATCTGACCTAGATGGAGACGGTCAGATTGAGGATGAAGAGCGTACACGCGAGAGCACTGAGTGGGTAAACTCCGTTTTGCGGGGTGTGTGGCCGATCGTGAATCCAGATATGTAAGTGTGCAGTTGTTGTATTGTAGTTGTTTTTTGACTCGATCTTTGAATACGGCTTCTAGGTTCGCTGCAGTGTTGGATATGGTCGAGGATATAATGCAGTCATCTGCTCCCTCTTTTGTTGTGCGTACCTTCCTGTATCCGTGCGAAGTTGGGTTCATGTTGACGATCCAATAGCATTCTGTTCGCATCTCCGATCTGGGACTTGGGTCAAATGCAGCACGCATAACGTCTATTCGTTCCCTTCCAGACGCACATTCTGGGAGTAAGGATGCTATAGCTGAGTCCCTCGAGATAGATTCTGAAGACATGAGCCCCGATGATCGCGAAGCCCTTGACGGTGACCACGTCAATCTCGAGATTTCTTTTGCGTATCGTGGACTACCCAGTGGTGGTTCTGCCGCAAGCAAAGCAATGAACCTGCAGTCAGCATCACTTTGGCTTCTGGTACTGGCGCTTCGTTGACCTCTCTCGCTTAATTATGTAGTTTGTTGGTTGAATTTTTCGTTGGAATGAGGGGCATACTTGGATTTCGGTTTCGTGAGTCGTGGTGATTTCACTTTGTAGATCGTTTTGAATGAATGTATTTTTGTAGCTGTCTGGGTGGAGGTCACAGGTGCTGTAGGCACCGCACGTGTGCGGCTGCAGCTTATTCCTAGCCCACCTTTGTAAGTTGTGATTTCTGAGGCCTCCCATAGAATGGCATCATGCTCACTGCGCGATATATTCAGTATGAAGAAAACATTGGTGACATTACTTGGTTTACCGCACATCACAATCTCTGCCACGCCTCTTAGTGAGAAGCTCCCGAACATCATGAACATACCCTTCATCTCCGGATTCATCTCCAGTGCCATCAACACTGCCGCTGCGGAGTACGTTGCACCCAAGAGTTTGACATTCGATTTGCAAAGACTTATGAGCGGCGATGATATCAAGAAAGGTAACGTTGATCTCTAGAGCCTAATGCTTCGATAACTCAATACTATTTACATGTTTGATCCGTGCAGATACTGACGCTATTGGCGTACTTGTGGTGCATATCCATCGTGCAACAGGTCTTGAGGGTGCTGATATTGATGGTAGTTCAGGTGCGTCGAAATGCAATTGATGGCGTCGAGTCTAACCCCAATACCTTTGTTGCCAGTAGACCCGTACATGACTCTGACTTTCTCGCGGCTTGAAAAACCACTGTATTCCACTCGGATCATTAAGGGTGATTGTAATCCTGTCTTTGAGGAGACTGCGGTAGTCTTGGTTGACACTAATACTGTGAAATTACGGGAGAAACTGAGTCTCCAGCTCTGGGACTCCGACCGTGTGAGCATGGTGAGCAACTACCGTTCATACTCGTGTTAGTTGACTCATCTTCTTCAGGATGACATGCTCGGCTATCATGAAATTGACATCGTGAATCTCATGAGACAACGAGGCAAACCTATCCGTCGTGTCTCTCGATTGTCAAGTCCGGATTCAAAACAACGCCCTGGTTCCGTAGAGTTCACAGTAGGGTATTTCGGGAAGCTCCTACCCAATCCATCGTTGTCGACTGATGGATCAGATCCCGGCATTCCGGACGATCTCAGAGACAAGCCAGAGTTTAAAGAAGCACGCGCCATGGCTCTGAATGATCTAGAGGCGGCAGTGCTCACAACTCCTCCAGATACAGCATGGCCATCGGGGATATTGAGCGTGCAAGTGCATGAGATTCGCGATCTTGTCATCAGACAAAGTGGAGCGGAGAGAACAGGGAAAGATAGAGGTGGTGAGAAGGGTCAGGAAGAGGGAGGGGTGGCACGCGAAGAAGGGGAAGGGCTCCCATCCTCTTATTGCACCGTGTGAGTGACTTGGGAATTCCTCGGCTGGATGTGTTGGCTGACTATTGGATTTTGCAGCTCCTTGAATGATGAGCTGGTGAGTATTAGGCTATGTGTATGGCAGGGCACGAATGGCTAAATACATAACAGGTCTACGAAACTCGCGTAAAACCCATAACCAGTTCGCCCATGTTCAATGCGGGCACTGAGCGATTCGTCAAGGATTGGCGTAAATCTCACGTCACAGTTACCGTTAAGGACTACCGCATGCGAGAGAATGATGCTGTTCTTGGCGTCGTTTTCCTGAAGGTCTGTTTGCGTTGCTTGTCTGTTATTATTCATGCTCTGACCTGTATGAACCTAGCTGGCAGACCTATTCGTAAATGCATCCGAGCTCGATCGCTCTTACTCTCTGCA
>NW_012133486.1:71551-114473 GCF_000313525.1 Fibroporia radiculosa | reverse complement strand
ATCCGAATATCTCTTGTGTTCAGGCCGGTAGAGGCCAAGCTACCGCCAAATCTACTTGGATTTGACACGGGTACCGTTGAAATTCGGGACGTTGTTGCAAAGTCCAGCCAAGATTTCTCGAACTGCGAAGTACGATTGAAGACGTCCATGTCCTCAGCCGAAGATAAAGTTTCGCGGAAGAAGGCCAACAAGCTTGACGATGGACGAACTATTTGGGCCCATGAAGGCGTTTCAGACATCCCCGTTCGGCAGAGATACAGCACCCCCTTGCTCATTTCTTTCAAAGATTCGTCAGGATTCAAGACATCAAGCCGAAAAGCGCTGGGCGTCCTCTGGTTGCGCGATCTCGTGGACAATGAGGAGGGCCAGGTAGAGATTGCCCTTTGGCACGCGAAGCATGGAAACTATTCGCGCTTGAAACTGAATTATGTTCCGCCTGATGGGAACTTAGAATACTGGGACTCGGACAAGGAGAAGATCGAGCGGGTCGGCAGTATCTTCCTTAACATCATTTTCCGACCTGGTTTATCCGAACGTCATCACAAGCTATTCGGCGCTGCAGGAGCCGAGAGGAGGGGTGCCTTGGAGGAGTATAATAGAGAACAGGCAGCAGGGATGCGCGAGCATGTCGGCGAAATGGACGAGCGAATCCCCGAAAATCACCAGGCGAGGGAAAGTCATGACACGGAGATGGCTGATGGAGTTAATCGGACGCCTCCTGAAATGGACAAGACTTTGACAGGGGGGCCGCTGAATACGTCGGGAGGTGATTCTGCAGCGATAGAGCAAGAAGATGAAGTCGAGGATACCAATACCGGTATAGCTGCGCGGGATGCTCAAGAAGAATCACCACCCGACTCGGATGGTAACCAATCGTCCGATAGCGATGTTGATGCCAGGGAAGAGAGGCATATTTCCGATGGTCATAGCGGGTCTAAAGGTCCTATCGCTAAGTTCAAAGACTGGAAGCAGCACGAGAAGGAGCTGCACCGTGATCACAGGGGAGTTATGCAAGCGAAGCCGGCGAGAACGGCTCAATGGGTGAAGGACAATGTCGAAGAAGGTGCCCATGCGATCAAGGATCGATTCAAGTTGCATTCGAGGGAGCCTGATGTCGAGACAGAGGTCTGACCGTACGCTCGTCGCTAAGATGATAATTCATGCATGGCACATATTCGTTTGGATCCGGATATTTACGGCCTCGTAATTTACTACATACCCTACATTGTTCAAACAGAGGTACTACATACCTAGTATCAAGCACATGTCCTCTATATGTTTTTGTCATACAACGCGTATCTATTGTTCACCTCTTCGCCTTGATGAGGCCCGCCATGAGATCAAAACTGTTCCCATCGGGCTGCAAGTCAATAAAAGATGCGCTACCCCCAGACCAACCATCTCTCTCAGGCATAGTGCGTAATAGCCCATGATCTCCTGTTATACCCACAATGCGGACGTCTTGTGGTGGCGTTGTTGTCATCAATTTTACTAGTTGATCACTGAACGGCAAGATCATCAAAAAGACGAATGACTGGAATGATCAAGGCGACGTACGAATGCAGCCATCGCTCATAATAGAGATCCAAGAACGGGTCAAAGGAGCCCTTGTGGGCAAGAAAGGTGCTCCACATGGTATCAAATTTGGTCACAATGACGGCCGCAGTGCGTTCCATGCTTAAACGCAGATCCGACACTGTAGGAATAAGCTGCAAGAGAGACTGGATAGGAGGGGGATTGTAGACGTTCAACCCGCAGCCTGAAAGGACCGCACGACGGTTTAGATTATGAAGTCAGATAAAGCTGATGATGGTGCGCTCACCGATCACAATATCCATCTGGCCGCTAGAGAAACTGGCGTTTACAAGAATGCCACCCATCTTTCTCTGTTGACCATCCTGCCGGACTGCATATATATCGTTTGGCCACTTAAGTCGGACACACTTGCCGTGGTCCGATAACACAGCATCATCTCGACACGCCTCCACGACAGCCAGCCCGAAGAGATACTGAACGAAGACTAGGCGGGCTGCTGGGAGCTCGGAGAGGGATACATGAAGAAGAAGAGAGAATTGGAGGCACCCCGCAGGTGAGAGCCAGATGTTCGAGCCGCGGCCTCTTCCTGCGAGCTGATGAGAGGCAAGCGAGAGAAGTGGATGAGGTAGGAGAGAGAGGAGACGTGGATTTCTGACACGTGAGTCAACAATGAGCCCGCAAATTGGTGAAGGCCTTACTTGTCTAGCATCGTTTGAGTGCTGGTGACTACTTCGCCATACAGCAGAGCTTCGCCCATCCCCCAACGATCTACTTCTTCTGAAAGATGTGCTTTGCTTCGAGCGGCGGAAAGATGTTCATAGAATTTGGGGATGTCAAAGAGCGGTGTTTGTTGAGTTCTGGGAAGATCCTCGCACACAAGAACGTCTTTGGGAGCTGAAAAAGATGTGATTGGCTCATGGGACGTTTTTCGAGCCTGGTTCAGGAAGCTCCAGCCGTCGGAGGTGGAACGGAACCGAAACGTATCGTTCTGATCCTTACATGTAAAGGGATCCGAAGCAGTCAGGTCGATCGACAACTTCTGCAGTATTTGACCAACGACCCACGGTTTAGAGGGCGCACAAGTGAGAAGCTGGGGGAGTAAATGAGCGGAGGCAGATTTCTGCTCCGGAAGCGTAACACTCAGGAATTGGAGTGTTGTTATCAGGAGCTTCTGTCTACGACTTTCCGCTTCGATGAGGGCGTCTTGAGACATGGGACCTGTTGCGCCGACAAGTATAGTAGTGGCAGGTTCCTCTGTGAGTGAATGGTCGGTGAGGGCATCCCAGAAGACCCCATGCCCTCGTCCTATGCTGCAATACGCTGCAGCACAGTCTCCCTCGTCCTGGCCATCAGAATAATATGCGACGTTCTGAACGATGCTTGCTCTCCTATCGACTATCAGCTCAGACGCACCACATCGCAACATGCTCTCGACCGAACCGTTGTCGAAGCCCTCGATGGTGATAGGCCGAATACTATCGAGAGGTCCGGTCCCCAGGCTGACGTCCAAATGAATGCCCGAACCTTTGTCGAAAAGGCGTATAGACTGGTTGCTGTTTAGGTTCAAACGAGCTAGTCGGTCATCTAGGGATCCCGATGAGGTGATCTGGCCCGTCTGAAGGCGTACTCTTGCCCTAAATGTCAGGATGTTTCCCCCATTCTCAACGTATGATTTGACTGCGGCACTGAAAGGCAGTACCGAAGCCGGATTACGACATGCAGGAAATACTAGCAAAGCGCAATTGGGGGACCATGGCTGCGTCGCGAGAGTTTGTGGCGTTATGGACTGTACGGCGTAGTTTGGAACGAGTAGGGAGCGGAGAGAAGTGATGGAATGGGAAAGGGAGCTCTGGATGACCTCAGGTCCCGAGTAGACGAGGACGTTCATAGATGGCTACTCCGCGTCCTGATGTAGATGGACAATAGTTGGACAGAGATGGCTGTGACAAATGCTCACGAACGGTGGCTCACAGAATGAAGAGTAGAGTTGGTCCGCCAGATGGTGACTACAGCTATTGTCTCCAAACTGAACAATGATCCCAAGCGGATTAAGGGGACTTACCTCTTGAGAGAATGCTCTAGTGCGTACCTAAGATCGATCGCCGCTCAGGCCGGAGCCTGGCACGTTGGCAAAAGCCCCGTGCTTCGAGTATTTACTTATGTACCTGAGGCTGCGATCTCAGCGGACGCCAGTGTCGCGCACGTAGTACGGTCTCGAATATGGAGCGAGGAGAACGAGAAGATCGTTGAGAACTTGATTTCATTTTGTGGTAGCTTCGAGTGTAAGATTGAGAACCACAGACCCCTTATTAGGAAATTGGTGAAACTAGTACTACGTATCCCACTGGCAGGGTTCCCAGGCAACGACCGAACTTGCTCGTTGTCTGCAGCGTACACAAATGATTCAAGCCGCAGACAGAGCCCCGGGAGCATGGTGACCAAATACAACTTGGACCACGGCAGTAGCCGTAGGTCATGCATCATGTTTCACGGGTCCAGTGAATTATCCATCTCTTCGCGTCCCGCTCTGCAGTGAAAAGAAGGTGGCGTACCCGAATGTCCTCAAATTAATACAATACTGCGTAACACGTAATAGCCCGTTATGATTCTATCTATGTTCACGATGAGAGCGAACTTGCTAATGATGATGCCTTCGCCGCTCGTCGATTTTGTAAGGCTGTTAGAACACCTACTCCGCCCAGGAGTAGGGATCCCGCAGCCATGAGGATACCAGTGAAAATAATCAGGTTGTTGAACCCAGATTGAGTTACGGTCTCTACGAAGGCGCCGGCTGTGGGTGTGCCTACCAGGTTGGCAATACCCACAAGTAGATACATGGATCCTGGATTGTGTGGCCAGAGTGTCAGTGGTTATATGAACACGAAAGTGAATAGTAACCAACCAAGTCGAGCGCCGTACACTTCTAGAGGAGAAATGGTGTATACGTACGCTGGCAGGAGAGACACGAATGCGCCTGGGAGATACGTCAGTTATTTGAACGCTTCTACAAGTATGCGAGATATACCCGTAAACAAGCCATACATAGCAGAAAACGCCGTGATTTCTGCAGACGTGCGAGCTGGCAGCCACAGTGCCAGCGTAAATATGCTTGCGATCAATGTCGATGGTACAAGTACGTTCAGGCTACAAAAACCGTGTGATTCAGATTCGTGTTTATCTAATTGGGCACAGGAGGAAGTGCGACCTAGTACATACCAGCCCCATCTATCAGCCAAAATCCCGGGAATTATGCGAGAGGGTAATCCAAACGCATTGATGATCGGCAAGAGGTAGATTGCATAGCTATTAGGAATCCCCTGGAAATCCGCGAAAATTTGGATGTAGAAGTATGGGATGAATAGGGAGTAGAAGACCCTTCAGGCAGAATAATCAATTTTAGCCCAGAGGCCGACAATATCAAAGTCGAGTGCTTACAGAAAGGCAGCAATCCCTGCAGACAGATATTTCCAGTCACGGAAGCCCCCAATATCGAAAAACCCTCTTAGGCTGATATTTCGTGAAGGCGGAAGACGAGTGCGCATAGTTGCACAAGATATCGAAAGACAGGCGAGGCAGATGAACGCGACAGAGCGGACAGCCCACGGGAAGCCGACAGTGGGAATGAGGCGTTGCAACATGACGGGGAAGAATACTCCACCGACTGAACTACCGGACGCAACAATGCCAATTGCATACGCTCTTTTCCGTCGGAACCAATGCCCAACGACGGCAAGGGACGGATTAAAACTGAATGTCATTCACCCGTCAGGAATTGGGGCTTTATATATATCATACCTGTGGCACTCACATGCAAGCCAGACCCATCCCAAACAGTAGACCTTGCGAGAGAAATAGTTGGTATACTTTTCCGGGTTGTACAAGTGAGACCATCATTAGGGAGAATACGATCAGGAATGACCCCAATGGAATGAGGACCTGTAGGCGTGTCTGATTAAAAACTAGCACCAGCGGGACTGCGAGACTTACACTAATTCCATACGCGTCGTATATCCTGCCGACTACAGGGCCTCCTCCATAAAGGAAAAATAGCTGGATAGCGCCAATAAGCGCAATCGTGGACGAGGAATACTCAGACATCATCGACGTCGTGTAATAGTCTTGGAATACACCCTAGGACAAATATGTCAGAGGTTAGGTTTTGGTACAAAGAATGAGGTATGACGCACATAAGCATTGACCACCCCGAATGTTGCGATAAATGCAAAGAAACCACCCCATACCACCGACCAAGCCGCTAAGCCGCCCTCTGGGAAGTCAGCGTCCTGGATTGCGGGGACGGGGGTAGAACTGTCTGCTGTCTGCACCTCGCTCTTCTTCTCGTTATCGCCGTCCATGGCGAGCGACTGGGGGGCACGGGCTGAAAGACGAGTGGGCAGCACTGGAGACGCGGGCCGCAAGGAGTATATGTTGTCTCGTGCACATTTTTATTAATGTGGAGATGGGACCAACTGCACTCCTGATTCCTGAGTATCAACGCTAGCAAGATTCTGATTGGGCTGCTTAGTATGCGAGACCGAAAAGGGGATGCCGGCTGAGAAATCTTCCATGAAGTTGAGATCGGGAGTCAGTCCATCCTCGATAGCCGTGACCGTCGGTAAGTACATCGGCTGGATTTCCGTTCGCCCATAATAATTCTTTCCACCAGCTGAGAGCTGTAGGCATCAACGCAGTCAATGTATGCGGGTCGAAGGGCAGATTGCAGTCAAACGCATCTGCCATCGGTGCTTGATTGAAGACAGAACGCAGATGACTGCAGGGTGGCGGCGCCCGGAACTCCGTCGCCAATAACTGAGAGTCACGTGGAGACATCCACTCTCCGGAGGCCCAGGCTGCGAACGGTGTCCCCGAGGGCCGACCCGGCCGCCGAACTCACGGAAGACAGGACCAGACAGGACTGCCGTCGGGACTTCAGGGCACTTGGCGCAAGCAGCACAAGCGCATGCGATTGTGATGCAGAAGAACTCAGTGCCTGCCAGTCAGTTTCTTCCAGTGTCGACATGACAAGTCACTGGGTCCCGAGTACTTGACTAGAGTGCCACCAATGTGACTTGTCTCATGTTGACACTGAAGGAAACTGACCAGCAGTTCAAATTTTGCTTGTGAGTAGTTGCTCTTTCTTGCACATAAGTTCAAGCTGGAGGTTGTTCCGTACATATCTCGAGCTGATTAAAGAGAGTACTGCTACGACTACTTAGGTAGGTATGCTCCACTGTCTTCTTGGACTGCCATTTAGTAGTCCATACATTTTGATTATATTTATTGCCTTGGCAGTCCATGGAGCAACACATTCCATTTTGTGGTCTGCTGGCGCCAGCTCAGTACACCTCAGTTTGGTCAGAGCTTCCGAAGCTATCCTGTCTATTTGAATTTTGCACCTCCTGTGCTGGCAGCTAGATGGTCATAGAAACAACTGCACCACCAACTGCGATTCAAATTGCTGGTCTCTTGGCCCAAGGCAGACATGTGAGGCAGGGTGAACAAGATGTTTTGTTAGAGACTCCCAGCATACACATAGTGAAGACTGTATATCCTTGTAGTGGATCAGTAAACAAAGAGGTGGCAAGCAGGCATCATTGACCGGGAATCAGCTGTATGCTGCACAACAGGCCTTCAATGAGGCAAAGCATTCCCTCCAGCAAGCTACGGAATGGCCGATCAGGGCGACTGGTCGCCACCCAGTCGACGGAACACTGGACTCGGATCGATGACATACCAGCTTACACGGCGCTTGCCGGCCTTCGATCGGCGATATCTGGAACCCTAATCTTGGTCTTCGTATTGTCACCTCGTCGTCTTGAACAATTCCCTTTCCCCCTCACCCAACGCTATCCGCTGCAGAGTCTGTATGAACAACTATAACAGGAGGGCGTATCTTAGCTTAATTTGAGAGCCCAGTGGGTAGGTCAGTTTGGTCAGATATCTTCTCAAAAGACTCGCCACTGATTCGGCCACTACTTACTCCAGGGTCAGATACGGATATCTAAAGCCTGCAAAAGCGAGGGTTGGAGCAAGTATCTACTCTGCTCACAGGGAAATTACTTCAAGCATCTTCCTTGCATCCAATCAATATGAGCGGGCGGAAAATCAATGCGGTAGAGCAAAAGCTGCATCAGGCAGCATTGGCAGATCCCAAAAAGGTGCGTTTCTCTCATTGTGTCCGCGGCGTAGCCTGTCATCCTCTTCTCTAGACTCTGTCGCAGAAAGAATGCGACCTTCTCATTCCAGACCCCGCCGCCAGAATGGAAGCTATCAACTTTCTATTGGGCACGGTAAGTAACTATTATCTGGTCCGTAATTTGGCCAAAGGAATCAGGTGGCTGACGACTTGTGTAGGGGTTATTTAAAGCAATGAAGGATACGAAGGGCATCGTATCCTTTCGTGCGGTTATGAAGAAGGAGATGGAGGTGTAAGCCACCTCTGCTATCAATATGGAGGATGCAGCTCACAGTGCAAGGGCAGGAAGAAGGATATGAGTGGTGAAGAAAGCATGGTCCTGAGCCATATTCAAGTATCGGGAAACGAAGGCAAGGCACCTAGAGATCATGTTATAAAATCATCCATTGACTTCGGCTTATAGGCATATGGACGAAACATCTCAAGGCGAAGACTGAACTGCACCAGACTGTCATTGACCGGTGCCTAAAGTCCCTTGTACAGAAGCAACTTATCAAGGCCGTCAAATCCGTCAAGGTAAGTCATAGTACACAAGTCGTACTGTCTGAATTCAGCTCAATAATTCTCGCTTGCAGTATCCGACACGAAAAATCTACATGCTCTATCATCTTGACCCATCAGTTGAGATGACCGGTGGGCCATGGTATACTGACAACGAGCTCGATACCGAATTCATCAAGCTATTATGTAGCGCTTGTCTACGCTTCATTCGCGATCGGGTAAGCGTCCCTTCTCCCATGTGACTAAGGGTACTGAAACTCTAGCAGACCCTACCAAAACAGAAATCTTCTGATGGCGACTCTTCGCGAAACCAGCCACTTTATCCTATTTCGGGGTCACCTACATACCCTACTGCACACCAGATCTTAACATTCCTGGGCAAGAGCAGAATCACAGAGACACAACTCAGCGTTGAACACGTCGAGATGTTGCTCAACGTGCTCATCTTGGACGGTGAGATTGAGAGAGTTCGTTGTTTCAATCCCGTGTGTCGTTTATGGTGCGTGTGAGCTTACTATGACTGGACCATTAGATTCCAGCATTTAGCGCAGCGATGTGGGACTCCAGCATGAATGCTGCACAGGAAGACGAGAGCGAGGAAGAGCAGAGCGGGAAGAAGAGGAAACGGAAGGATAAAGATATCTCAAACAAGCGGAAGCGTAAGAGAAAGAGTGAGGCCTCCGATTCCGAAGATGAGAGCGACTCCGATGTAAAAACATCGAGGTCGAAGTCAAAATCGAAGTCTAAAAAGCGCCGAAGAGATCACGGCGACGACAGTGAGAGCGAGAGCGACGAGAGCGATTCGGAACGTCGGCGCAAGAAGAAGAGACGAAGGAAGGATGACAGTGACGACAACAGCGACGAGGAAGAGAGGGGCAAGCGGAAGAAGAGTAGCAAAAGTAAAAGCAAATCAAAAAGCAAGAAGCGAAAGCACGATTCCTCGGATAGCGAGAACGAAACAGAGTCCTCCGAGACAGCGTCCGATGACGACTCTCGGTCGAGATCCCGGTCTAAACCCAAGTCCAAGTCGAAATCACGGCAGCGCTCTTCCTCTCCTGTTGCCGAAGGATCTATGGCCATAGATGTGTCCGAAGACTATGGTGCGTACGTGTATCGTGCGGTTCACCAGGAGCGCGTCGTTGTTGGGCTTTCGCAGGCTCCTTGCACGCGTTGCCCAACGTTTGACTTCTGCAAGAGCAATGCCCCGGTGAACCCGAAGGAGTGCGTGTATTATGGTGAATGGTTGACTACCAGCAATGCTGCTCGAGAATGAACTTCGGGCTCCTTTGACTCAATGGGATAGAGTGACAGTAGATTCATGTGTACTTTGTGTAGGGTTGTATAGCGTCGGGATGTCTCAAAAAAGTACTCTTCTCTCATCTGTTGGACAACAAACAATGAACCTCTGGCAGTGCGTTCGTCCTGTCCTGGATCTCATCTTAGATATGGATATCCGAAGCCTGCAAGAGCAAAGGAAGCATCTGATCTGCTCACAGGAGATTAATCCCATCCCGCTCCTAGTTTTCTTCAACAGTTCGATTCTGAAGTTGCAATCGAGGCCTGGTGAAGTGATGGAGAGTAGAATACCCACTCAACCAACATACATACATTCTCCTAAGCTCCAGTGCCTCTTGTCGTCCTACCGCTGCTTATGATTTCATTAATTCCTCGTTCGCAATTGGGTCCAAGAAGAGACTACATGGGTTGGAAGCTCCCAACTCAAAATTCGAATTTAAAACTTAGCCCCGCGTCGTGGCTGCGATCGCAACGCGAAGATTCGGAGAACCCATGTGATCGCAACACTGCAGGCGCTAACTTGATTTGCCCTTGCCACTTATCCGACACTTGCCCCACCTCTCGAGTACCTCTTGTGTGTATACTTATCGACGCCATGCAGGACGGGAGAGCACCGCGGTAAGCGTACGTCGCGAGCTTACTGTTCGTTCATTCATACTTTACGTGGCTAGCATCAAAAACCGTGCGCCGGCTGCCGTCCAAGTACGCTCCGTCATAAAGACTTATTTACTCTCCTGCTAACATCATTTTAGGTCACAGCTGAGCAGCTACTTCGAGATGTATGCATTTTGTTTGCATTCTCTCTCACGGACTCATCCTATGTTTAGGCCCAAGAGAGGCAAGAATCGCAATTCCGGGCCCCGAAGCAAAGAGTAGAGGACTTCGAGGAGCTGCACGAGTACCGCGGGCGTAAACGTGAAGAGTTCGAGAAGCGGATAAGGCAGACAAGGGGAAATATGTGAGTATCCTTTCTTCGCTGCGTTTTGACCTTGACAGACTTTCCCCTCCATAGCAAGGAATGGTTGCAATATGCCAACTGGGAGGTATGTACAATATTTGTGTTTAGTATTATGCGGAGCTTATTGCGCGCTCGTAGGCAAGTCAAGGTGAATTTGCGCGCTCGCGTTCCGTGTTCGAGCGCGCCCTGGATGTAGACCCGCGCAGCGTTCAGCTCTGGCTAAGCTACACTGAGATGGAGCTCAAAGGGCGCAACGTTCAACATGCACGCAACCTCTTCGATCGTGCAGTGACCTTGCTGCCGCGGATAGACCAACTATGGTACAAATATGTCTACCTCGAGGAGTTGTTGCAGAATGTTCCAGGTGCTCGTCAAGTGTTTGAGCGCTGGATGCAGTGGGAGCCTGATGACAAGGCGTGGCAGGCCTATATCAAGATGGAGGGGCGATACAATGAGTTGGATCGCGTTAGCGCAATGTATGAACGGTGGATTGCGGTGCGGCCAGAGCCAAGAAATTGGGTGAAGTGGGCAAAATTCGAGGAGGAAAGAGGGAAACTGGACAAGGCGCGCGAGGTCTTCCAGACTGCACTGGAATTTTTTGGTGACGGCGAGGAGGAAGTAGAAAAGGCTCAGGCGGTATTTGGGGCGTTCGCAAAGATGGAAACTCGTCTCAAGGAGTACGAGCGTGCGCGAGTAATTTATAAGGTCAGAGATCACCTATTCGCTCAGATTTTGGCCTAAATTCCATTTTCCCCCAGTTCGCTCTATCCCGCATACCTCGCTCAAAATCCGCCGCTTTGTATGCAGCATACACCAGATTTGAGAAACAGCATGGAACACGATCTACCCTCGAAACCACTGTCTTGGGAAAGCGACGTATTCAATATGAGGATGAACTAACACACGACGGGCACAACTATGACGCTTGGTTCGATTACTCGCGCCTGGAGGAAGGCGCACTGCATGATGCGCGCGAGGAGGGTGCGACTACTGAGGAGATCGAGAGTGCGATCGGGCGTGTCAGGGAGGTTTATGAACGAGCCGTGGCGCATGTCCCGCCAGGCGGACAGAAACGCCACTGGAGGCGGTATATTTTTCTCTGGCTGAATTATGCCCTTTTTGAGGAGATTGAGACTAAGGTGAGATATAAATTAGGACACTATGTTTTACTTGAGCTGACCAATTGTAGGATTATGCAAGAGCAAGGCAGGTGTATGAAACCGCGATTCGGGTCGTGCCGCATAAGCAATTCACCTTTGCAAAGCTGTGGCTCATGTTCGCAAGGTTCGAAGTGCGCCGACTTGATTTGCCTGCCGCTCGTAAAATCCTTGGTGCTGCAATTGGCATTTGCCCCAAAGAGGCGTTGTTCAAAGGATATATCCAGCTTGAACTTGATGTGAGGCGTTGATTTGCTATATAGAGCGCGGCACTCACAAAATTCCCTACAGCTCCGCGAATTTGATCGTGTGAGGACATTATACGAGAAGTACATCGAGGTGAGCCACACATATCCACCTCACCGATGCTATTGCTGATATTGAGTCTTTGCGTGCAAGTTTGACTCCAGCAACTCTTCTGCGTGGGTCAAGTATGCAGAGCTTGAGTCGCAGCTGGAAGATTTCGAACGAACACGAGCAATATTTGAGCTTGGTGTCTTGCAACAGCCGCTTGCGATGCCCGAGATCTTATGGAAAGCTTATATCGACTTCGAGACCGAAGAGGGCAACAGAGAAAATGCCCGTGCGCTATATGAGCGTCTGATCGCTCTCAGTGGACATTGGAAAGTATGGATCTCATACGCGGAGTTCGAAGCCTCTGCGATACCGCTGGCGAGAGCACTCAGGGAAGAAAAAGAAGAGAATGAGGACGATGAAGTGGAAATGGTAGAAGGAGATGTGGAACGTGCAAGGCAAACGTTTGAAAGAGGCTACAGCGACTTGCGGCGGCAACAACTGAAGACTGAGGCAAGTGTGGTTGGTAATTTGACATATCTATGGTCCTAACTTGTTTTAACTCTCAAGCGGGCCGCACTGCTTGAGGTCTGGAAAACATTCGAGGAGAAGAATGGTACGGCAGATGATGTTCAGAAAGTGCAGAACAAGATGCCCCTTGTCAGTCGACGCCGTGTCATGGACCCTGAGTCAGGAGGCACAGAAGCAGGTATGCTACTAGACTCATTCAGCAATATGATCTGGGCTGCTAACCTCGATTTTCTTCCAGTGCTGGACTGGGACATGGTGTTCCCTGATGATGAACGGGAGTCCAATCCGACATCATTCCAGTTCTTGCAAATGGCACACGCATGGAAGAAGGCACAGGCCGCAAAGGGCAAAGAAAAGGCATTTGGGTCCGAGTCGCTGCCACAACTCCCAGAAGACCGCTCAGGTGCCAGTGTTGCACGCGAATCCCGGGATGCACACCCACGAGAAGATGATGCGACTAGCGATGTCGCCAGCTCGCACGGTGGAGATGACTGAGGTTGTTGTAATTTATTGCTGTACTGCTAGGTTGTTTCGGATAATGAGATGCTTTTCGAGTGTGTTTGGGCGGGCAAGTGTCGTCCCGCCTCGGCGGACGAAGACCGAGTTGAGGGAGCCTCTGTGTTCCGGCGGCAAGTTACGTAACACCGAAGGGAGAGCCGAATTACAATCTAGTCGGATTTACTCACCGCCGCTTTCCTGCACCACTTTGTCCGCGCAGGCCCGGGCTGTGCTGCTCAACGCACCTTGCAGGAATCTGTTGTGAACTATCTTTTGATTTTGAATCACCACTCGCGCGAGGTCCTCCCACAATCCCCCTGGACTTGACCGTTTTGTCCGTGTTTAGCTTGATCCCCACAAAGATTGTAGCCATGGTCGCTGTCGATTACCAAGAGGTATCGAGGCAGGTCGATAGTTTGGCTGCCTCCCAAACTCCTCTATCCTTGCTGGTTCAGGAAGCGTTGGAAGTCCTCGACGAAGCGTTGGACGAATTTGGGTAAGTAGTTTCCTATATTCACTCCGGCACAGAAAGCATGACGTCGCCGCATAGGCTCGAGCATGTATCACTTAGTTTCAACGGTGGCAAGGATTGTGGGTCACTTACTTCCTGCTTGCAGACATATGATCTTCATCTCGCACCGATATTCACAGGTACCGTGTTGCTCCATCTTCTAGTGGCCGTCCTGGGCCGTAGAGGCGTTTCAAACAGGCCAACGCCGTCTGTGTACATTCCTGTCCCTTCGCCATTCCCGCAGCTGGAAACATTCATCGACGAGGCTGCAAAGGAGTACAACCTCGATCTGTTTCATTGTCCACTGCCGGAGCCGGATCAACCTGTGGAGACGGTGGCCACTCCGGCGACACCCTCTCCATCATTAGCGAATGGCCATAATGATGGATATATGAAACCGAAAATGAAAGCAAAGGGAGGGGACGGAATGAAGCACGCTTTAGAAAGCTACAAAGCACGATTCCCTCACATAAGTGCCATCCTCATTGGCACACGGCGAGGCGACCCCCATGGAGGTGCGTGTGGATTGTTAGGGAGGTTTCCTGTAGTTTGATAGCTGCCTACTCTAGCCACATTAACCCACCGTAACCCGTGCGATCCGGGTTGGCCGCGATTTGTGCGGATAAATCCCATCATCAATTGGTCTTACAGTGCGGTGTGGGAATACCTACGCGTCCTGAAAGTACCATATTGTAGTTTGTATGATGAGGGGTACGTGAACCATGTCGTTGGGTATGACGTACTGACATGATCATGCAGGTACACGTCCCTTGGATCCACATACAATACTTTCCGCAATCCCGCACTCCTTGTACAACCCTCCTGCCACAAATGTGCGCCGTACCGCACACTTCAGCTTCTGACGACCACAACATCCAGTTCATCGTTCGACCCAGACAGCTCTAAACCACGCGTTCCGACACCCTTTTCCAACGACCTTGTCTCCTCATCCCTAACCCCGGACGCCGCCGCTCTACAGACACTTCCAGACAAGTTTGAGGTCATCCCAACAGACCCCCGCAGTGTATGCGTCGCAGACGCTACCGGGTGTGACCCGCTCCCAGACACGCTGGAGATGATTCGTGGAGACCCCGCCTCGACGTGTCATGCCGACGCCTCGCGCTACGATCCTCTGCCCGATAAGCTGGAGTGGATTCGGGGTGATCCCAACGCACAGTGCTTTGCCGACGACTGCGGCTGTCAGCCACGTTATCGACCTGCATACGAGCTGCTGGATGGGAGCCTGGAGAGGGCAGGTAGGGGCTCTGGTGTGAAGTTGGCTGCATAATTTTGCATTATAGACGCTGCTATTGAGCGGCACTGTATTCTGAGTTATTCCCTACTATTGTTTTGGAGGAATGCGCAGTAGTGATGTATTAGCTTGTATTCTCTTGTGGAGTGTATTGATTTTTGTGTGCATCCTCGCCGGCCTTGGCTTGCGGTGTGCGTTTGTATGCGTTATGGCAACAGCGTCGAAACGCCACTCAAAAGTAGACCTTGACATATCTCGGACTGGCAGTGAATTCGTTGTGGGACCGATATTTCCAAGAAGCGGAGTCGGATTGAGAACAAGAGTAGTTTGTGTTGTAGCCTTCTTTTGTTTTGCCCTTTTTTGTCTACGAGCACCTAATCTTACGTACTACGTAAGGTTGGTCGATGTCTATGAACACGCCGTGTATAATTGAGTGATAGAGTCAAAACTTTCAGGGCTGAGACATCGGACGGCCGATTTGTATCATACATGTACAGGAGAGCACACGTGCATTGTTTTCGAAAATTCTGGCCACAACGTCCATCTCTGGAAGAGAAGAGCGATAAAAGAAAAAATCATACACGAAATGCGCGAGTAGCAAAATGCAGCGGAAGCCGACAAGGAGGAGAGCATCACTATCAATACGCCTCTTCATATTTTACTGCGATCACTGGCGAGGAGGCATCCTGATCGCGGTCCTTCGAAATCTCCATGAATTCAGTCAGGGGGTCCCGCTCGATGGTCAGGGTTTCCTGGGAGACGGCACTCCTCGAATCATCGTCGTGGTGGTCGCTGGGCGACTTCGATTCGAGTTCAAGCTCATCCTCATGTTCAGGCTCAGGCTCGAGCTTAGGATTAGGCTCTGCCTCTACTTTGAAGCGAAATAATTGATTCTTGCTTTCCTGTGCCCAATCTGCAAGGCCCGTACGTGGTCCTTCTTCCCGAACTAGCAAGGCCAGCCTGGCAGCAAGATAGATCCCTACGCCCGACACGGCCAGAACGATGGAGAGGCCGAGGAGGACTGCGAGTATGGCGACGAAGGCGGTGCCTAGATATCTGGTGTAAAAAATCCTGAAGGAAGTCTGCTGAACTGCACGCACCGAAGAAACAAACGACGAGTGTTGCTGCGGAAACGGCACCTGCGAGAGAGATGAAGATGAAGGACGCAAAGACGAACAGCGAGAATCCTCTGGACGAAAGGTTAGACAAGACGAAACATTAGCATGTAGTGTGCAACTTGCATAAAAGAAAGCGTTGGGAGCAGACTCAAGATAGAAAATACGATGAAGAAGCTCTGTTGAGACGTCGCCGTTACGTGCCAAAGACGTTGCGGAAACATCACAGCTACGCACCGACCGAACAGGGCTCGTCTTTAGCGAGCGCATTACTAGCGTTGCTCCAGGACGCCCATATTCCTTTTCGAATCTGGACAGCAATGGCATGGTGAACCAAGGGTCCACGACCGACACGACTGGGCTCACCGCCGCGCTGAATCCCGAACTGCTGCTGCGCTCCTATCAAAGTAGGACATCAGATCGTCCTGACTTGTGTGCTCTGCATAATACGGAGAAAGAGACATGGGCGGGCTTGAGACTTGATGGGTGTTGAGATGGCGTCAGACGCGTCGACTACCGCCACCAGCGCGTCATTGATCACGCGTCGCATTTCATGCCGGCGCCACGGTTAAAGTCGTGCACGCGCCGAGTACGCAGACGAATTGAGACCTAGTTGCACATAGCATAACAAGGCTCTCAAATCTCAACGTTCAACATCTACCGTGAGTACTACATCTAGGTTGTTTCAGACCGTGAAGATACCTCATCGCTCCTGTCTGGGAGTGGAAAAACCTTGTTTCAAGGTCGGTCACATTGCGTAGCCATACCGGAATACATTGGGTTTGTGGAATCAAAAAATTGTTACATCGCGCCGTATGCGATCGTTATTAAAATTTTTGGAGTGGACGATGAGGCGAGGGTGGTAAGCAAGCGACGCAGAGTGGCACCATGTCATACTCCTCGCCTCGGCAGTTCAAATCAATCTCTTGCATCTGCCAACTCCCAGGGCTTCTTACGAGCTTGTGTTCTTGACTCACTGGGTGCACTCGTCTGTGAGGCAGCGATACTCTAGCTGAGCCACAGTAACAATCACGCAGAGGGCCGCTCATGACTCACGTTGAGTTCACTAGGAATTATGCGATTATTAGGAATCTGATCAGTCTTGCCTTGTTCAATCAACGCCTTCAGCTCCGCGAAGGTTAAGATGCGCGGCTCGTTGTCCATGTCGATGTCATTAGAGGCCGGGGCTCTTATTGACTCGCTTCCACCTTGCAAAGCAACATTGTTACCATCCGTCATCGACCGATCTTTCTGAGAGACATCATCGACCGTAATCGAGTAGCCTGTGATGCTGCATGTGGCCCTTTCAAAATGTATCCAAATTCATCTCAGTTACATCCAACGTACTGGTTGAAGTAATAGACTTTGGACCGGCGTAATATATCAGCCTTTTCATCGTCCGATTTGCCTTCCAAGCTGTTCATAATGTTTGCTAGACCTTGCTTGCGGGAGCTGCACTGAGATATGCCGACCGCAACTGGGTATGCCGCACATACCTGATATGTCACATCCGTAGAAAAAGGGTATGAGAAAAACTCTGCTACTGAGTCGGTTAAGTCATTCGTTGACTCCATCTTGTAAGATCGAATATGTGCCAATTGGGAGCTCCCCGGGTCTGCGATGGCGGCGGGCAAGAGGGATTCCGTCAGCCACAATTCCGCCCACACCGAACAGCTACCCGAAGCGGCAATCACGTCACACAACTTGGTCGCTACTAGTACTATCACTGCTGCAGGATCGTCAACTCCAACTGAGCTCGTATCCAAGTGACGCATCTCGAGATGTCGGGAATGAACAAGATGGCTTCCGAGCGGACCCAGCGGGCACTCCTTCAGCTCGCAAGCCAATCTGGAAACGGCGAGCGGTCCCGGTGAACGCATCAGTTCACCTACTCATATCCCGGATTTGCAGATGTCTGTGCAGACTGCAAGGCGAGAAATCCACGATGGGCGTCCCATAACTTGGGTATATTTATCTGGTATGTCCGTTGTATTGTATCGTGCATTGACGATCTGATGTTTTTTTTTTGTTATTTCGCTTAGCATGAACTGCGCCGGTATACATCGTAAGATGGGGACGCACATATCTAAAGTGTACGATCTGTTCTCCATCTACCACCTTTCATACTGACCCCGTTTTCCAGGAAGAGTCTGACTATGGACATGTGGACTAAGGAGCAGGTTGAAGTAAGTGCTTTCGCAAAGGAGGCTTTGCAGGTCTTAGCCAGCATAATCAATAAATGTCTATTCAGATCATGAAAAATATTGGAAACATCAGGTCAAATTTGCAGTACAATCCAAACGAGACCCGACATCCACCACCAACAAATATGATTGATTCCGAGCGAGACAGTGATCTTGAGAAGTTCATTCGATGTTTGTACACGTCCCTATCATGGCGTGAATTCAACTGATTACGCATGCCTTAGCTAAGTATGAGTTCAAGCTATTCATGAAGGCTACACTCCATGCCCCAGCTCCGGCATCATCATCGTCGACATCCGACAAGCTCCCTATTCCCCCTCTTCGCTCGCAGACCGCACCTGTACCGAACCCAGCCCCGACAACGTCTTCTCCTGGTCCACCAGTCCCACCTAAGACACCTATACCTGCCCCTGCAACCTTTTCAGGTTCATTCAATCCTGGACAGTCACAAATGCGATCGGCATCGCAACCAGTACCCGCGCCCCCACCGACCTTCGCGCCCCAGCAGCTAACTCAGAATCCGCCTCAGCAGCAGTTGGCAGGCGGTACCCCTACATGGAATAGTCTTATGTCCTTGCAATCACCATCGCTCTCACAGGCTCCAGGTGTGTTCCCGGCACCTACACCCTCCACTTCACTCGCATCGTCTATCCAACCCTCGAGCGCTTCATTCTCCCACCCGACAAATCCTTACAGCGCCCTTTCGGCAAGCCCCAGTTCTCCATTTCCTTCTTCGCTATCAACGGGCCCAATGTCAGCCGCCCCTCCCGGAAGTGTCGGACGTAGTATGAGTTTGAATTCGGGGCTAGCATTCAGCTCTAGCATGGGTATGGGTGGGAATGCGGGCCTAGGTGTCGCTAGTCCTAGTGGTCCCGCATCTTTCACAACAGCCCAGACTGGACTCGGCTTCTCAGCCCCACTTTCTACTTCGACGCCAGTGTCTAATTCTAATCCGTTCACGTCTTTCGCACCAGGGAGTATTGGTAGTAATATAGGCATGGGAAGTGGTGCCACACCATTGGGGCAGCAGCAACCCTACTTCCTTGCACAATCAGCTCCTTTTGGTCAGACAGGCCAGCAGCAACCTATCCAGCCACGGCCATCACCGCTGTTTCACGCGCAATCCCTACCGCAACCTACACAAATGCAAATGCAATCCCCCATGTCCACGGCCTCGAACCCGTTCATGCAAACACAGCAGGGACAGGCACAGTTCGGTGTCCAGATGCAACCACAGTACAATGCCACGCCATCAGCTCCTTTCGGTCACCCCCAGACGTACCCTCCAGGAAACCCATTTGCCGGGTGGCAAGCTGGCCAACCAGGTGGATTTTCAGGACAGCAATGGAGTGGTATGTGATCGACACTCAAGCAGTATACGGACATAGTTTTCTGCTCGCGTCAAAATGTAGCTGATATACAGTAGTAGTACATGTTAAGGGCAGAATTGGAGCAAATAGGCTTGTTACCATCAACACACGAGGGACTCACGTAGGGGGATAACTAACAGGATTCATTCTAAAATGAAATTGTCGCTCTCTTCAGCACGGTCGCCGCCCATAGTCCGCTCTGTCCTGGCTTCACACCTAACGATACGTCTGATGAGTACGATCGTATCCTCCCGCCTCGCTCTGCTCTGCATTACTGCGGCTTTCTCGACGTCCCTTCGCCTAATTCTGGGACCCCATATACTTTCGCTGTACGCGTCAATGAGGCGCACCATTTCCAGTCCTTCTTGTCCCGGTAGACATATCATCGCGGCCACAGCACTAGGGGGCAGGAGTGTTGCCTGACCAAGCGTCAGGGTTCGTAAGGTCGGAATGGCAGGCAGGAGGGGCATGTTGCGTGATAGCGGTGCATGGATGCCGAGATCGTCGGAAGGGAAGGAGAGGTTCGTGAGTGTGATGTGGGCGATGTTCGACCAAGTTCGTATGGCTCTGAACAGGTAGAACGTAGCGGCGGGGACAATCTGGAACCGCAAGAACGGACATGATGTCATGTCACCGCAGAATGCCTGGAGGGTTTGTACATACCGCGGTGGAGAAATGATGCTCGGGGTCAGGCCCTGTCCAGATAAATGTCTTTGGACTACATTCATGATTTCGTTAGAACATGGCCATAAATCTTTAGAGTTGACGCTCACTCTGCCATTGTCAACGCCTCGTATATGTTATGTAAGTTGGGATTCCGAGTGTGGGAGTGTAGACAGAGGGAGAGAAGGTCGAGTGGAACCTGGGGATGAATGTCTGGTTGAGGGGATACTACCACCGTCTGACAGCGACGAAGAACAGCAGCCAGATGAAGGAAGATGTCGAAATTAGCCATACCCCCCGCAAGAGCCAATACGATGCTCTTTGGCAAACATGCGGGGCGAGCAGTCTGCTCCGAGAAGAGGATGAGCTGGCGGACTGTGCGGAAGTGCAAATGGGAGTATAGAACACGACCTCCGAGCGCTGCGAAAGATTTGTCGACGGACAGAATGTTGGAGGGACATGGATGCTGGTCGAGAGCAAGAGAGAGGATCTCGAGTAGGAGCTCGATGGGGACGAGAGAGAGAGCCATCTCAGTGGCAGTAGTCTGGAAGGCAGACCCTCATCGATAACTTATTAGTAAGTAGGGAGGAGCGTTTGCTGGGAACTTGCATTCAGTCAGCATCGGGCTTTTGCTTCCGCTCGATGATCAGAACATGGGAAGATCATCCGAGTCCACGTTCAAGCATCGTTTCAAAAGATCCGCATCCTATATACAGTCTCCGTCTGTCTCATCCCTCGAGTATGAAGCACAGAGTCCAGGTCCATAACACACAGCTGCATCGTCTCTCCCTGCCCATAGGCGGCCCGCTGACTTGCCGCAATTGTATTTCGGCGAAACAAGAATGCACAAACGGAATACAAACCTACACCAAGCCAGCTCATCGCCGACCCCCGGAAATATTCAGTCGCTGTCTAACTCCACCTGTGCGTTTCAAATCTAATATCAGCCTTGCCTTTCCAGACTTTCGGTCCGGAGCACACTCACCACCTCCGCTACTTTGCGAGCAGCCCGCGAAGCAGCCGCTCTCGTCGACGTTCGACCTGATGGTGCAAAACTCAATGTCGCCTGTTTTCCGCTAGCTGCCTTTTTGGCAGGCGCCTTCTTTGATGTGGTTTGACTAAGGAATGGCTCAGAATTACTACATGTCAGATGCTGCACGGCACGTACCTGAGGACAGCAGCCCGATTTGTTCTTTTCGGCTTAGGTGCCTCCTCTTCAATGTCGTCGTCGTCCTCGATTTTATCCTCATCGTCAGACTCAGCCTGCAAAGCCACTAGTTCAACAGCAGACCTGGCCTAGACACAGCCGCAGACTCACCACTTTCTTTTTGCCTCGTCCCTTCGCAGGTGCTCTCTTGGCAGGGGCAGCTCGTTTGGGTGCAGCCCTTGTCTTTTTCTTAGGTTGTTCGTCAGACTCTGGCTCTTCAAAGTCGGACCCAGCCCCGTCAATGTCCATCAACATTGAATCCGCAGATGCATCCGATTCGTCACCCTTAGCTTTGGTCTTGCCCTGTGAACGTGGTCTGCAACGATCAAATGTACACAAGGTCCACATACCTTTGACTTAGAAGATCTTCCGTCCTGCCTCTTCTCGATATACTCTTGGTTGTGTCTTTCCCTTACCTTCTCCACCTGTAAAGAGGCGTGTCCCAACCTGTTCAAATAATTAAGAGATAACGTACAATATCGTCAAGATCATCCTCCTCAATCTCATCGCCATTGGATTGTACGCCTTTCATGAGCGACTTCAACGCCTGGCTTACATGACTGCGGTAATGATGATGGTCAAAGCATTTGTTGTCGACATCTGGACTGGAACGTACGTCTGAATGGCATGAATATCATCTTTATCCACGAAGGTCTCAATCGCATCTGACATTCCTGTCTCACCAAGCAACTGCAGTTCCTGTGCCGCAAGATACTCTCTCACGAGAGTCTGCACTCGCACTTTGGACAGTTTCTCCGCAACTGTGAGATCCGGGTCATCAATGCTTAGTTCTGGCTGGTCAACCACCACCTTTGCGCCGCGGCGCGCCGTTGCCTTGGCCCGATGAAAGACAAGCACGTCGCGGGGGTTCGCAAGACGCCCTTGGAATTCTTGGCCAAAACGAACCGGATTCGACATCTCGCTAACACCCGTAGTATCCACCTACCGCGCAAGTAATGACAGTTAGCCGACCTCCTGAAGGGATCGCTGTATTGTTCACCTTGAGACGAACAATAGGTAGCATGCGAGGCAATTCTACTTCTCCATCCTCAACAGCCCGTGCGTTCCGCTCATCCCAGAGTACATTGGCTTTCTCAATCAACTCATTCACCTGAACGATAGCCTGAGAAGGACCACCGTGTGTCATGAAAGGCCAACGTACCCTCGCTTTCAAAAATTTGGTAATTTCCATCCGATCGCTAAGGTCTATGTTCTCCTCTTCCGCTATTTCGCTAAGGACCACTTCGTCGAGCACGAATGGGCGCACCGTCCGTAGTGGAATCGGCGTCAACTCGAACTCCTTGCCCTGGATCTTCAAAAGTGCCACATGCCTAGATTATTAGTAGATCAACCTGGGACCTTCAGTCCCTTCCTAATACGACATACTTCTCTATTGATTCACCATCGGCGAGGGAAGTAGCCACAGATGATCCAGGCTGCGAAATGAAGTACTTCTTTCCAGCTACGGATTCTGGCACTATGCGGCAGTCGTGTTCGTGGCCCCAAACAACTAAGTCGACGCTGTCATCAAACATCCCTTCAGGGACAGACTGTTGTGGTCCATGTGGCACACTGCAATAATTTAGTGGTGTCATAAATTAAACTGCAGTCCAAACACTTGCCGGTTTTGATGCAGCAGCAGAATATTGAACCAGTCATCCTTATCACGGGGCATGAACATGCGCACGCGATTGCTGCGCAGCTCAAAGTGCATGCGTTGATCCTTGACATTTCCAACGCCGTACATACCGAGGCGCGTATTGCCTTTGCGCAGGAGAACTGGACGGATTGCGATCCCATTGTCTTGTGCATCAGAATCATTGAGAGGGAGATCAATCTTCCCCATGTAGTTTATCAACCCGCTGACGGACAGCATGTCAAGGGCACAGAGAGCTCCTTCCTATGAGAAGGCCAATATCATCGCCGAAACATAGGAGATACCAAGACAAACTCACGGGACCAGCTCCCTGAGGGTCGTCGTGGTTGCCGTGAATAGAAAAGACAGGAATAGCGATGTTAAAGTTAGGGTCCTCGTAGTTTACTGCAGGAAACCTAAGTGCGAGAAGAAAATGAGAGGTCCGTCCACCTGAGAAGAAGTACACATACGAGAATCCGGACGCCTTACCATCGTTTGGATCGCTAAGAAGTTCGATCTGGATGGGTCGGTCGCCCAAGGTATACTCCCTTAGGAGTGCCATGGTCTGATAGAGGCAATCTCTTGTTGGCCTGTTTTCGTGAAATAGATCACCAGCCAAAAGAATGAAGTCAACCTATGGTACGCGCATATAAGGACAATGGTGCAGGTGCGGATAAGTATGTGTACATAATGAAAACGTGAGTTTGCCTGTTCGGAGCCGATGGTACTCACATCATGTTTCACTGCAAGCTTAAGGATTTCGCGGAAAGTGTTGATCGAGTCCTGTCCCCGAATTGGGTCCCTCTCGAGGTAACCAATGTGATTGTCTGTCGCGAGCATTATACGAATTGTGTCGTCCGAGACTAATCGCAACGGGGTAAGCAAGCTGCAGAAGTGACACGGTGTTCCGAGACTCATTTACATGCATTCCTGATGGTTGGCGGCGGGAGCACAGCGTCTTGGTCGTTGTCGGAGTCCATGGTGGTGGAAAGCGTGCTGCTCGTTGACTTGACGCGTCGGTGGTGGACGCCACTGGACAGTGGCAGCGGAGCGAATTGAATGGGACGCGTCGCGGCGCGTGACTCGTGTCTGCTCTTTGCGGCATACGCCGTTTGAGGTGGCCCAGAAAGGAAGGCCGCTCAGAATTGTCAGACGCCTGCACCGCAGACTCTGGTGACACGCTCACATCTCCCTCGTTATCGTCTCTCGCTGTCCGTCTCTCGCTGTCCTTGGAATATCCGTCTAATCTGTCTAGTTTCTGGCAAGCGCAGGCCCGCGATATCGCTCTTGTTGCCGATTGGTGCCGTTCTGTGCACACAGCGCATGCCCCAAACTGGCATACCACCAATTGCAAGTTGTTCCTGCCAGCTTCACGTCCAAACCCTAAGATTTCTGCAGTGACAGAACCCGATTGTTCTCTCTCAGAGCCTACGCATTTCCTGTTTAGATTCATAGCGCAGTGATACCAGCTCAAGTCGCCATGTCGCACCACAGTCACCAACCTGCGCCCTCCAGGACCCTCGTCGTCAGTCGCATAAGCTGCTCTGCTCACAAGTATTCATTGTCACTTTAGATAGGGACTGTCCTGTTCTATCTTGTCGCTGCGCTCTCGGTATGTGTCATCATTAAGTTCCTGTTATCGACGAATTCATTGGCATACAGATGGTCATGGCGTGCGTTACCTGTTTCCTACTTCCTATGTCCTGGCATGAAATATTCCTTGCAGGAACAAGTGGGTACTCAATAGCACAAAAGTCCCTTTGTTCTTCCTCGATGCGCAGCTCTTTATCGCTGTCATACTTTTCCTTGTGGCGCACATGCTGGGGCTTGTGCAGTTGCCATTACGGCTAGACATGCAGGTCTGTAAGGGACTTGTGCCCATGGTTGGTCTAAATATCTTAGGCCTGAGGTACGTTCGGGAGGTTTGGATTTTTCGTTGTTCTGCCTGTTGAGTACTTTGACACAGCTTCAGCAATTACACACTGCAACTTGTCGATGCGTCTTTTTATGCAGTGGCGCGAGGCATGGTGCTACCATTCACAGTTGCGGCTTCCTACTTTCTCCTCTACGCAAGGCCCTCGCTGCGTATACTTCTTGCATGTTCAATCGTCACTTCTGGGTTCTTCATTGGAGTATTCCTCGATGGCACATCAGTCTCTGCCCTCGGCGTCGCATGCGGCGTAGTCAGCTCCGTAATTACCGCTACTCACTCCGTCACCATCAAAAAATCCTTGGATGTTGTGCATGGCAGCACGTTGCACTTGTCGTGGTACACAAATCTACTCAGCGCCCTTGTTCTCGCTCCAGTTCTCGTCTTGATGGGTGAGCTTCCGGGCGTCATGACATTGCTCTTCGGGCCCAATCAAGCCGCTCCCGGAGAGACGAGTACTTTGACAACCTTTATAATCGGTTCAGCCATCACTGTAAGTCCAGGGTAGCACTCCGTACATGTTATTTTAACTGATTCACCATAGGGTGCCTTTGGCTTCTTAATGAGCATCGCGAGCTTGCTCTCAGTAAAGGTCACCTCACCCATTACGCACATGGTGTCCTCTGCTGTGCGTGGTGTAGCAGCCTCGCTTTTGGGTATGCAGTTTTTCAATGAGGTTATCACAACGTAAGTCATTGCAGCCTTCATTCCCTACTGAGAATTCGTTCTCACACCACGACAGCGGTCGTGCCTCATCAATAGGAATCATTCTGCTTGGATCGATATATTATACCTGGATTAAACACCTTGAATCGCAGCCAGCTGCCAAACCAGCAAATGGACACGGATATGGGCACGCCCCTCTCGAGGATGTGGAGAAAGGAAAAGTGCAGGACAAGCCAGAATGATGTGGTTTTGGAAAATGGACCAGTTTACATTCCGCCCTCGCACGACGGTCGCATGCTGAGCTTCACTTGGACTACTATGTAGATAGCGGACGACTGTATAGAAGAGACCGGGCAATGATTGGCGAGCTGCGATGTTTGAGATGTTTGATTCTGACTCGGCTGCCTGTCTACAAGAGGGTGTTGGCAGTCTTTTATTCTTTCTTGATATTCGGCAGGAGCTGGGTTGCGCGCGCAATGCCAAGCTAGTTGGTTCGGGCTAGGTACTGTTGTAGCTGCAGGACGACATGAATGTTGTGCGAGTTGGTTATTAAATAGTGTCATTGTTGCGTTGCAGTGTCCTTGTATTACCGGACAAGCTGAGACCTGGGCCTGGCTTACCTCCGTCGCAGCTACTAGTAACGAGGAATGTTACCGTTCCCTGTTCTGTGTGCGGGGGAAATGATATATCACCTTGTGTTTTCCAGTTGTACGCAAACGCAAGTCCTTGTAGAAGTTGCCAGCCAATCAAATCACGGTCACGCACATACCCATCGTCACGTGGAATAAAACGCGTCCTAATATGTGGCGACGCGGTTCGTGTTCCATCTTAAAGGTGAACTTTCACCTTTCTCTTGCCGTCATCGACCTCTTGAATATCACTGGCCAGACATGGAAGCTATGTAAGTATTACCTGTGGGATGTGCAAACAGTAGCCTCGATCGCCGTTCAGTGTCAACGGAATCTGTATCGTGCCACCCCGTGAAAGGGCCACCGATGCTACTCATTATCGTTTCACGCGCTGACTCTTTCCATAGGCGACGAAAACTCATGGAGGGGGATGCTGGCGGCAACATGTATCCGGATGTGACCGCCATCAGGGAGCGCGCTAAGCATGCGGCACCGGCGTCCGCCATTGTAAGTACTGTTTGCCCAAGGCCTTCGGAGGAGCCACGTTGACTTTAGAAACCAGTCTATTGCTTCGACTTCTTCAGAATCGAGTGCACCTCCGCAATTTAAGCCCAGAGTGACAGCACCGATGATTGTATTGTCAGACTCGGAGGATGACGAGCCCGAGATTGTTTCAGCGTATGTTATGCAGTTGTAGCCAAGATGCTCCATTCTTGCTAAGTGTAAGCCGTTACAGCCCTCAGCCGCTACGCTCTTTTCCACCTAACACGTCAGGGCCCAATGCTTCGAATAACGTCCCATCAAAGCCCAAAAGGGCAACGCCAATCCGTGTTCCTTCCAACAAAGACCTCCCGGTGTCCCGATCTGCTCCAGAACACAATTATGAAACATTCGACATGCCAGCTGTTGATAACATGTATGACCCACCCATGTCTCAGGCTGATGCAGAGAAAGCCTTGCGTGAACTAGTGACAGGTGCATACGGTCACGAAGAGGATGTAGAAATATCGATGGAAGATGCAGAGGTCGAAGGATTCAGGCCGGGAATTAAATTATTAACACATCAGATTGCAAGTCGCAAATGGATGGCCTCTCGTGAATCTGGAAAGAAGATGGGCGGGATCCTCGCAGACGATATGGGGTAGAATTGGTTGTACTCAATGATAGAACAACAGTACTAATGGTAACTCATCAGATTAGGTAAAACAATCCAGACAATTACGCGGATCGTGGACGGTCGTATAAGTAAGAAGGACAAGGCGGATGGATACGCGCGAGCTACTCTGTAAGTTTTGTGATTTGTTGCCTATCACTTTTCTAATCTACTATTACAGAGTGGCCTGTCCTGTGGCGGTTGTCTCACAGTGGGCCAGCGAGATACAAAAGATAGCAATTGGTTTAACCGTGGTAGAACATCATGGACCCTCGCGCGCAAGTGGTTAGTGTGCCTCTATCACACATGACTCATCAAATGACAATTTATGCTTGATAGACCCGTCGCAGCTAGAGCGTGCACATGTTGTCATCACGTCTTATCAGACTATCGCATCAGAGTACGGTGCATATAATCCAGCTGCAGACAAGAGCAACTCCAAGAAGACTGCGAAATCACAGAGCCAAGTCTCCGATGATTCTGATTCTGACAGCATCGGCAAGATTCTGGAAAAGTCAAAGCGTGGTGGGTCAAGCAAAAAATCGAAGGACGCCCTTTTCCGCGTGAAGTGGTACCGAGTTGTGTTGGGTGAGTCTTGCGCACCTTCACGATCTCTAGAAGAGCGTGGTAGTAACATTTGCTTAGACGAAGCACATAATATCAAGAATCGCAATACGAAGGCGGCGCAGGCGTGCTGTGCATTGCATGCGAAATACCGCTGGTGCCTCACAGGGACACCCATGTAAACCCTCACTATGGATGTTTCTATGGAATATTGACAATTACAATTTTACAGGCAAAACAGCGTGGAGGAGCTGTACTCGCTCTTCAAGTTTCTTCGTGTGCGCCCCCTGAATGACTGGCCAACCTTCCGAGAACAGATCGCTCAGCCAGTCAAAGCAGGCAAGACGACTAGGGCAATGAAGCGATTGCAGGTGCAGTGCTTATTAGAATTCTGGATTCTTAGCCGATCTTACCTCGCTTTTCCAGGTCGTTTTAAGTGCTACCATGCTCAGGCGTACAAAGGACACTTTGATCAACGGCAAGCCTATCCTACAACTACCCGATCGAAAGGTCGAAGTTGTCGATTGTGTGTTTGAAGCAGACGAGCGGGCGTTCTATGAGACGATTAATGCGAGAGTTCAGACGAGCCTAGAGAAATTGCAACAGCAAGGCGGTGTCGCGAAGAACTATACGTCGATGCTCGTTCTGCTCCTTCGTCTCAGGCAAAGTAGGTGGCATATGAAGGTTGTCCCTTCTCGTTTGTAACCTCATCGTTTGAACGTTTTCTGTAGCTTGTAATCATCCGACCCTTGTGTCTGAAGATTACCGAAGGGACAAAGAGGCGGTTGAGCCCAGGGCTGCGAAAAGCCAGGATGGAGATGAAGACGCGGATGATCTCGCTGATCAGTTGGCTGGCATGGGTCTATCACAGATCAGGCGTTGTCAGCTCTGCCAGACAGAGTAAGAGTGACATTTACTCAAGGGTACATGATGGCTGAAACCTATTCGACAGGTTGACATCTTCGAATACATCCGACCATAACACATGTGCCGATTGTGCCGAAGTTGTGGTGAAAGCTCGCCGCTCGAGTCGGGGCCCCGACTCAGATCTTCCCCCAGATTCCACTAAAACCCGAAAAATCCTGGAGATCCTCAGGGACATCGACGAACGTTCCGAGGGAACGGAGAAGACTATAATCTTTTCTCAGTTCACTTCTATGCTCGACATCATTGAGCCCTTCCTTCGAGCTGAGGGTATTAGATTCGTGCGATGTACGTTGCAGCTGCGTTTGGCTGTGGTGTTATACTGACGCCGTCAATAGACGATGGATCGATGACGAAACCTCACAGAGAGATCGCACTAGAAAGTATCAAGGAAAATGCCAGGACTAAAGTGATCCTCATCTCATTCAAGGCAGGATCAACCGGTAGGTTTGCTGCAATCTGATTCTTGCAGCTCTATCTGAGCTGAGTGCGATAGGACTGAACTTGACGTGCTGCAACAACGTTATCCTTGTGGATCTGTGGTGGAATCCGGCGCTCGAGGTCAGTGCTTCCTTATGGTCGCAAGGGATCTATGATGTTTACACCATGGTTAGGACCAGGCCTTCGACCGGGCTCATCGTTTTGGCCAAACTCGCAACGTCCATATACGCAAGCTTTGCGTGCCAGACACAGTCGAACAGAAGATTCTCGAGGTATGTTACTCTCTTGTTATCGGCTGAAAGCAGAGTTGAACGATGTCGCTGGACTAGCTACAAGATAGAAAGAGGGAACTTGCGAAAGCAGCTCTCTCGGGCGACAAGCTCAAGAACATGCGTCTCGGTGCTGAGGACCTTGTGGCCCTGTTCGGTTCGGGACATGATGACGACGATGACGACGACTAAATGCATCTCACGCTAATGTTTTACATGCATTGCTATATGATCACTCTGCTTTCTTGTTATCGATTTACAGATTGAATGTACTCACATAGATGATAGTTTGCCTTACCTTCATTCTACGATTTGACCAGCCTTCATAGCTGTAACGACATCTTGTTTATCACGAATTCGACACGAATCATCCGACGTTATAAACATAGCACGCCTCAGTAATTGTCAAGAACACTATCAATGCATACATACATATCCCCAGCTCCCCTCCAGGGACCCAGACGACGCCGACTGAGAAATACATGGAAACTACAAGAATCAAAATCGCGAAAGCACAACAGTAGGAACAGGGCATATACGGGTTCGAAGAGCTATATCGTCCATGCAGAAGCAAACCAAGAAGATCGACTGTACATCCAGTACGGTCAAGTCCGATATGCGCCTAATATGCCCTATAGTCACTGGGCGAGAATGCCTGTAGTAAATATCAGGCAAGCGTGGGCGCGCATGACGAATGAAGCGATCGTCTGAGCCTCAGCAGAACACCTTGTCATAAGTCATAACATATGCATGCCCCATAAAAATTGGACGGATGAAATCGAGGATGGAGAGAACAATGCCCTCATCGAGATTGATCTCTTTGCTGGTCGTGAATGCAGTGACCATCGACGCGCAGAAATGCAGTATTGAGTCCTAGATCAGATGCAGAAGTTGTTCATTATCCGGGATTTAGCCACAGCTGCGATGCTGAAGTAAGTGATGACATTGGGACCTGGAGACCTGTCTCGGCACTTGGGATGCGCGAGTGATGAACAGGATGATGATAGCCAGGCGGATACTGCGTCTGGAGCATAGCATGAGGAGAGGCCGTGTAGACTGGATCCGCGTAAGCTGATGGTACACCATTGTTGAATGGGGAGCTGGATGGGTCTGCAGGCGGCAGGAAAGTGGTAGAGGATCCGTAGTGTTGCTGCTGATGACTGAACCCAGGGCTAGGAAGTCCCTGAATGCGACCTAAGGAACCGATACGTTGGTGGCCACCGTTCCAGATCGAACTGGTCTGCGGAGACGGTAGACGAGGCAATGTGACGTTTCGGCCTTGTGAGTTCTGGTAAGACGATGATCCTTGAGAAAAGCCGAATGATGGCTGAGATTGATACAATGGAAGCCCAGGCTTGGAGTAATTCAGAGGATCGCTGCTACTAGTAGTCGACCATATTGAGCTATGACCACCGGAGGGACTAGATCCAAATAGGAGCGCCTGTGGAGCAGATGAGACTCGCGAATGACTCGGGCCTTGCAGTTCTTTCAATAGAGCTCCTGCGGTCAATTCGAGTGATTTGTTCGCTACAGGTGGTGTTCGATGTTGGAAGGGAGGTGAGTTAGGCGCGACCAAACGAGGAGTACCGTGCGGAAGCGGAGGGCTGGAAACTTGAGGTTGAATGGACGATCTACGAAATAATAATGAGCTCTATAGATAATATACAAGTCCTAGACATACCTCGGATTCCACACAATTTCATCTTCTTCCTCATCACTTTCGTTGGATTGTTCCAAAACCTCGCGGAAAGCGGCATCCACAGGATCATACTCAGTGCGTGAAGTCTCCGTAGCACTGCCATCTTCGAGGTCTAGAGTTTCTGGGTCTCCTCCCGCAATCTCAGCGACCAAAGGATCTGGGCTTCCAGACCGAGACATCTGAATTCGGTGATTGGGTGAATCAACCGTCGTTGGTGCTGTCTCAAGGTCGCTCAGGCGATCATCCCTAAGCATGAACTCATTGTCCGTAAAGACAAATGGAGTCTCCTAAAAGTACCACGCATCACGCGTAAGTCTATCGCTTGTCTCAAAATCTTGCGACACACCTCAGCATCTGCCAGCGCTCGAGTGTCCGCGAGGATATCCCTGATCCTCATCAACTGCTCTTCATTCGGATGCACCTCCTCGCGCACCTGAGCGACGACGTTTGTGGCACTTCTTCCCGAATTCCCCACCAATACATCCCCGACCATGAGCGCCCGTAACGGTAAAAACCCCGACATCTCCATATCTTCTTCCAATGGGGAACCAAGGACAGGCAGCTTCTCAAATGGAAAGGCACGCGTAAGGGTGTTTGAAAACTTCACAAACGACTCCCAGAACTCGCGCACACCCAAGATAGATATTGGCGGCTTAGCGACTCGTCTCGTCCGCACTCGTCTTCTCGAGTTCGGGCTCTTTGTATCTGTGTCCCCCAGTGTGTCAATTTGTTGCTCTCTAAGGAGCGACGAGGCTTGCGAAATATACTTCGTATTCCCACGTATCCATTTGCCTGCAAGACGTAGAGCAGGTAGCGTTCTACGAAACGTTGCCGTGATGCGCTGCGCGAGATCTTGATCGTTCGTGTTCTCCAAAGATGCTTCCTTGATTTCTTCGCTGGCGACTTCAAGAAGTGCGCGATGTAGAGCAAGTAAATGGGTGGCAATACTAGATTCAGTCCCAGTACCAGCAGGAACTGGAGGCCCCCTCCTCCCAGGCGCGCCGTTTGCAGATGAATGGCGAGCCGATCGGTTATTCCACAAAGCGCCTTGCGAGAGAATGATGACCTTCGAGATCATGTCGATTGGCAAGTCACGTTTGAAAACCAACGCCTTGAAATCCGAGACGACTGTTCGAGATAGGTCCGGAAGCGGAATGCCCGCACTACCAAACAATATTAGAATACGTCCAACATCCGGATGCGCAAGTTTGACTTACTCCTCGGTAGGTAACCGCCACAATGCATGCAGGATGACCAATTTTTCCGTGAAAGCTTTTATCCTCAGTCGAGGGGGCTCCGAGTGATCTATCTCTGCTTTCTCTGCAACATTTTCACCTTTACCTCGCCAAGCATCCAGGGCTTTGCCGAGGGTCATACCCATGTTCTCCGACGCCGTCTCGTACGGTGTGCGAACGCAAAGGGCGCGATAGTAATGCACCAGCGAATTGAAGGTATCCTTCTGGTACGTGGCCAGAATGGCGAGCTGGTGAGAGGGGTTACCATCTTGGGGAAGTAGTAACCGCGCTTGCTCGTAGCACTGTTGTGCCTTGTCATAGTTTCGCATCCGAGGCATAAGGGACTGGGCGGCTGCTGCGCCACCCCTTCTGCCTCGCCCTCTACCAGAACCTGAAGCAGCTGGCGGGCCGTCTTCGTGACCTGCACGAGGTCTATTTCCTGTCTCGTTGTATTGTTCCTTATACCGCTCAATATCTCCTAAGCATACAAGCGCTTTGCTTAAGATGGCCATCTTGCTCTGGCGCTGTTCAGCCGTCGCTGCTACGGCAGTAGGCGATACCACATCAGCCTCAGAAGGAAACTGATGTTGATTTCGCCTCGCATTGCCATTGTCGGGAGCAGTGGGCGATGTAGGTGTCCCCTCAGGAGGGACGATGCTGAGCGCAGCGAGCGCGCGTTGGGCGTCATCGAGGGCGAATACGCGACGTATGCGAACGATCAACTGGACCCAAAACTTCTCCTCTTCGGCTAGAAATTGGCGGAAACGTTGAAGGAGCTTGCGATATTCGACATCGCGGTGCTGTCCGTTATGAGATCGAGATGCCTGCTGCTGTTGCTGTTGCCGAGGAGGTCCATGGATTATCCTGTCAAGCTGGGTAAGCCGCTCCTTATATCTAGATATGAACTGGTACGATGTGGCCATCCAAAGATGGTTGTCAACATCTTTTGACTCTGGAGCGTAAGGGTGTACGAATAGCAAGCGGAGGTATTGTCGCCTGAGACTGTGGAGGATCAGCAATTGTATGAAGGAGACGGGGAATATTCACACCTCTTCCTCTGAAATTCGATTTCTCTATCCCATGCATCTCGGGTCTTCAGCAACTCCTTCAGACTTTGCTGCAGGCCCTTGGCCTCTCTGCGCAAGACTTAGCGGCAAGAGCACAGGGATGTAGACATGCATACCGAGCAAGGAGCGCAGATTCGTCTGACATAGTAGCGTGAGCTAAATCTTCATTTCGAAAAATGTCCAATCAGAATGCAATTGAGAGGACGAACATGGTCAAGAGTAAGGAGCGGGGCAGGAACAAGTGGATACCAAGGTCAATACGCGCCCACTTCCATCTTCAGCATTTGTTCTCACCGACGTTCATCAAAGCTGGCAGCGGTTCGAATCTCCCGGAACTAAGACAATGTCTTTCCCGGGATACGGCATTTGGTGTCACCGTCAGGGAACAACTGATTATTCCATGAAGTGATATTTGTGGACACGGTAAATTCTGCCGTTCATAGAGCGCGTACAGTGACGGACAAAAGTTTACGTAGTGTTAGATCGAGTCCTCCATATCTCACCCAATTCAAAACCCATTATCTACAATACAATCGTATTTTATTCCATGGATACCAACATATTTTCCGCAATGTGAGGTGAATGGTCCGGTAATAAAATGATTTTTCATTTGCGCGGGCATTATTTTCGCCTCGACTGTCCAGAGCAATTCTCCGTGGATTACGCTCTTCAACGGTGTCATCGTGTTATTTCCAACGGAATCTAGTGGGCATAATGCAGCATAAACCAAAATAATCAGGCATCCGGCGCAATGTGACTGACCTGGGAGACAGTCTCCTCGACGCCTGTCTGAAAAACATCAACGAACTGCATCATGTCGATATATATGGAGGTTGCGCAGATTTTGCAGTTGTATCCTTCCTTTATGACAGGTGCCACTAGAGCAGGACTGGCAATGACCCCTCCGTACGGTTGGGTAACTAGCGCCTTTCTCGCCTCTTCTAGATAGCCCAACCAATGTTTCGACGGTCTATATTCTTGACTTCGCCATCCCAAATCGAATTTCATCACGCTTTGAGATATTGGACTATTTGAGCAGTGGTCGCATCGCAAGAATACCGGAACGGTCTGCCGCTTCTAGTCATAGCGATCGATCCACCTGGTCCAATTTGCTTTCGATGCGAGCGCACTGACGGCCTCTTGACACTTCAGGCGATACTCCAACAAGCGATGATATGCCATGCCCGAGACATACGCAAGCTCTGCGACATCCTGGCCTCCACCTATCGGTTGTCGGAAAGTCATTTTCGCTGCGTGCTTTCCGACCCCCTCGAACCCGTGCATACAAGCAATCGCATACACCCTGAGTGGCGCCTCCTCAACGAACTTTGGTAGAGCGAGAACGCGTCTGAGGTAGTCAACGACCACCTCCAAGCTGTACTTCGTCGCCGCCTCGATCAACAGCCGCACTTCGTCAAGTGTCTTTATCTCCGGGTTCGGCATGGGATAGCAAATGCACATCAACTGGTCCCATGTGTCGCTATACTCCTCCACTTGGATGGCGGGTGCCTCTATCCCTGCTCTCAGCGCGAAGGCGAATATGCCCGCGAAGGCTGGCGATGCAACCGCCAGAATCTGGGGGCATACGAGGAACTTGACCTGGTCGGATGTGTAGACCTTGCAAAGTGTGGAAGTGACTTGACTGCTGTGATCGAAATTGCGGAACATCATGTGGTGGATGTGCCGTGTCGGCGGAGTCCGACAAGGTGAAGGGAGAATGCAAAATCACGTACGCATAGCTTCTTGGGTTGAACATTAAGTAACGTCAGCGTCGCCAAACTGACTTGGAACGAGAAGCAGTCCTTGTACAAATATCAGTCAGCTGGTTGACTAAACTGCAAGACTGTGAGAATGCGAAGCGCTCGCGATCTAGCGATGGAGACGCAGATACTCCAAAAAATCTGAATTTCTGGACATCTAGCAGTGAGAATGTAAAGTCTAATGCCACAGGGGAGCATACAGTAGATTTATGCAAATAATGTGGGAGGGACTAATGCAACATGATATTGATACGAGCCTGGGATTAGGCGGGAGCACCCTCCTCTCCTGCCCGCTGCTGTCGCCTGGCCTTTTTTGCAGCGTTGGCTGCAGCGGCTTTCGCCTTTTTGGCTTCTGCGCGAGCAATCTACGGAGAACATAGTCAGACTGGTTGTGCTGATGATAGTGTGGGAAGAGTTCTGAGCACCTTCTCTTCCTCTTCCTTGCGCTTGGCCTCCTCCTCCGCTTTCTTCTTCTCCTCTTCTAGCTTCTGCTTCTGGTCGACGCCATTGACGCCCCCCTTGCTCTTTTTCTTTGCTTCCCGAGCGTCCTTCTCCTCTTGTTTGATCCTCTTGATCCGTGGGTCGTTTTGGAGGGCGAGATCGACGATGCCACGCAAACGTGCAGTGTCCTCTTTCTTGCGGCGAGCACGCTCTGACTTGTTCTTCTTTTCCGTGTATCGCTTGTCGTCCCGGCTGAACAGTTGGTGGTAAATGCGAGCTCGTGTGGGATAAAAAAGAGGTCGCTTACTTGTCACTACCCTCGTTGACCTCCTTGTCTAGATATTCAAAGCTACGCCAGCTCTCGAATTTGTACCAAAAGTCGTAGAATCCTTCAACCTTATCCTTGGCATCGTCGTAAGAGCCCAACATGGGCACAGGTTGAACTTTGCTAAACCGCGCCTCACGTTCGAACACTGGAGCAAATTCTTTGAAGAAGAACGATTGTGGGTTTTTTGCGTTTTTGATTTGCGATGCAGTGGGCACGTCAGATTCTAACGCATCATAATGCGGGTCAACAGAGTCGAACTGGCGGCGACGTTCTGCGTTTGTGAGAACCTCATTCGCTTTCTGGATGCATTTGAAAAAGGCGTCATCATTTGAATCTCCCGCGAGGCCCGCCTTTTTGTCAGGATGGTGCTTGAGCACCTTCTTCCGATCTACTGCGCGTAAGTTGCACAGCAGAAACCGAGAAATTATTCGACGTACGAGCAATTTTGATCTGCTCATCCGTGGCCCTGTATCGTAGATGTGACAGCCCAAGGACAGCATAGTGGTCTTGTTTCTGTGATAGAGAAAATAAGCACGAGGAATACGAACAAATAGGTGTGAATTGAGGACATACCTTCCATTCCTTAGGATCTAGGGTGAGCAAATCCTCAGTTTCCTCCTCATCGCCAACACCAAAATCGTCTTCCCCGTTAACACCCGTTCCGTTGACCGCTTCGAGCCGCTTTCGCTCGTCTTCCGCATGTTTGTCGTGTTCTTCAAAAGAGAGATTGTGAACGGCTCGTTTGACATGAGCGAGATATGCAGGTCCTGCGGGCAGCAACCGTCGTTCGACCAAGGCTTCGGTGCAAGTTTAGCAGGACGATCCGTGGGACGCAGATAGAGATCAGCTCACGAGAGATGGGCTTGCCCGAGCTCGTTGGAGGGGTCCAGGATGCTGGAAGGGGTGGAGGGACAACCTGCAGCTCGACGACGTTTGCCATGGCAAAATCCAATTATAGGCAATTATAAGGAGTGGTAGACCAGCTTTTAGGATTTGAGTTTGGCCAGAGTAAAATATCGGCAAGTCGATCAGATTCACAGCAATTTGGCGCCGGTGGCCACCATGTGAACAACACGTGACTATATTCGATCGCGTCGCGTCTCGCGCCACGGCCTGGCACGGACGACTCAGTCGTTTGTTGAAGAGCTCATTGCTCACCTGGCCATCCATACTCGTGTTGCTTTCCTACCTATCCCATATCTATACGAGTGTTTTATTCATCGCCATATGCTTGAGATTGACCTATTTTGACGGATTGCTAGGTCAGTTCGAGCCATATAGCATGCAACAAATACTCATTAACCGTGGACTGGTAGTGTCTATACTGATAGCGCCGCCGTGCATAGCGCAAATCATGGCTTTGCAAGCCATCAAGGAAGTGAGATTTTCAGGCTCGCTATGTCGTCTCAGCCCGCCCAATTCGCCATCCAAGCGATCAGCCCCATCTTCCAGGGGAGGTTCGAAGCTCTTGGCCGCTTTGGACGCTATGGCCGCCCCGGAGCGGAGTGCTGGGACATTAGCACATACGGGCGCACACAAAAAATTATTGGATGCTCCAGCACCGTACGCATACCCTCTCGAGGCTTTTTGATGAGCTAACAAGCTCGCCCTCACATGCAGAGCACACCCATACTTCTCTGGGAAGGGAAGACACGGGCTGAAGCCGGCCTCAGATTTTCCAAGTAGGCCCAAACGTCCCTCCAAGCCGAATAAGGGACCTGTAGTTTCCACCATTTCAGGCGCCATCTCAGAACTTCTCGTAGAACACAACTCCAAAGTTCACGCCAAGTCTAAAGATGCGATGCTACCTCTCTATTCGTACAAGACCTATATCCCGGAGCCTGTCGTTGTTTACACTAGACACGAAGAGGAAGCCGACGAGCTTGTGCAGGTATTAAAGAGGTGAGGCATCAATGTCTACAGAAGGCGATCCTAGCTGACGGGCTGGTTAGTCCGCTTGGATTTGACATGGAGTGGCGTGTTATGTGGGGCCAGAATAAACACACGATGCAACGACGTACTGCGCTCGTGCAGCTGTCTGATGAGCGTATGATATTGCTCATCCAAGTGAGTGCAATGCAACGTAAGTCGGTCGCGCTACCGTTCGAGCATGTCTGGATTTTCCTCTACAGGGTTCCCGCGAAAACTCAAGGTAAGTTGACATGGCCGGTCTTCGCCGTGTCGTCTTCTTCCTAAATGTGGCCCATAGGAACTCATCGAATCGCCCACGATTGTAAAAGCGGGGGCGAATATTCGAAGCTAGTGCATCTTCCTTCCTATATCTGCTTTATTTAACTTATTATATCACACTACAGACGACGGGGAGAAACTCTTCCGAGACTATGGTATCCTTGCGGCCAATCTCGTGGAGCTCGGTGCATTTGCACATTGCGCCGACCCGATCTTCAAGTCGATGTACAACCGGAACGTAGTCAGCCTCGCCCGAATGGTGGAACACTATACAGAGACCACCCTCGACAAGGGCGAGGTGCGCATCTCGAATTGGGAGAATGCGCCGCTATCGGAGGAGCAGATCACCTGTACGCTTCCCACCCCGGTCCTGTGCTATGTAAACGCTCACCACAAGGCGACGATGGCAGATTCGGCCAACGACGCGCATTGTGCTTTTGTTGTGTACAGACGGCTGAGGGAAATCGCGGACAAGCACGGACGCACCCTAACGCCTGAAACATATGCGTGTCGAATTTCCGGTATACGTCCTGCGAAACCTGCTTCGACGGCAGCAGCTCCAGGCTCTGGTTCCGCCGTTTCGAAAACGTCGTCCATGGCCTCGGCGACGCCAACTGCCTTATCCTCGCACCAAAACGGGCCTCATGCGGGGCCGTCGTGGGGTCGTTCGGTGGCCTATGCCACGGGTATCGACAATGTGCCTGCTCCGCCACGGCCTCAGCACTTGCGAGCGTACAACTTGTGGCACCATTACGAGTTACCACTGCACGAGATCTGTGAATTACTCCGGAGCAAAGAGAACCCGCTGGCCAGGAGTACTGTCATGTGAGTCGGTGTGGGGTGGTGCATCTTTGACTTTGCTTGTTTTCTAACTGCGCTGTCCTACAGATCATACGTCGTGTGGGCGCTGCGGGCTGACCCAGCACTGCCGTTCTCTATGGAGCGACTGAAAGCACTAGTGCAGGAAGAGACAGGTTCATGGACACGTCATAAGGACTGGATGTTACGAGTCGGCTCGCACTCATAGATTATTTTGCTTGGAACATGGGGTCGTGACTGGGACCTCTGCACTTGCGGTGTCGTGATGCACCCGGCGTTGGTTGGTATATGATGTATGTTGTGAGTACAAGTCGGATAAGCATGTAGAGTTTCCAAATGCGATCTTGAGCTTGAGGCGTGAGGTGATCGAGATGGGATCTTTTGTCTGCAGCAGAGGGGCGACCCACAGCCAACTGTGAGAGTCTGCACACGCTTCCGGTTTACCCATGAACGGTCGTGTGCACCGCCCGCAGTTCTTTTATTTGGAGCCCTGCAAACGTCATGTTCGTAATGTGCACGTTACGGTTTGGCGTGTCTGCGGCTGTGGGATGGCGGCTCAGCTGACAGCATGTGGAATACACCTACGCGGAATCCTGGCGAATTGGTGCGTGTGCACTCACTGGCAGGCTACAGGCATCTTACCGACCCCAGGCTAGTCCCTCGTGCTGATTTCATGACAAGTTCATCATACCTCAAGGATTGAACGGACATTGTCTCGCCTGACAAGCAATCTCCCCCTCCGGGCACTGGCGGGTGATATATGAGCACGGGTCTCCGTGTCTGCCAGACGCACGCTCGCTTCCGCCGTATCCTCGCGAGACAGAACAGGCTGGAGCTTCGAGCGAGGGTGTCGGACTGCGATTCACGGGCTGATATGGGCGATGGAAAGTGGCCTATTTCCGCGAGGATCATACTCGGTAAGATGTCCCGCTGCCTGGCCCGAGGAATGTATGGGAAGGCTTAATGTGGTCAAGCCCCTAAAGTACATGGGCTCGGACAAGGTTTGGTGCCAACATTGAGGAATTTCTCATGAATGCTTGTGAGGACCGCGCCGAGCCAGCGGAACATTGACTGTCATTCACATGCAATGGGGAGGATAAGTAACACCCGGCCCCGTGTCCTCTCCTTGCAGACATGGCCCACCTTGTACAAGATTCACCCGAGTACTGCGCGCGCACAAAGACCGCGTTTGTACCCCCGACGCTGACACTGAGGGAGGTGCATGCGGCGGTACCCAAACACCTCTTCGAGAAGAGCACAGGCCGCAGCCTGCTGTATGTCGGGCGGCATGTCGCGATGGCGGCTGGGCTGGGTGTACTCGCGACACACATGGACGCCCTCGTCGAGCTCCTCGTCCAAGGCCCGGGGGCTACGGCGGGAGTGCGGACGGTGCTGTGGGCAGGATACTGGTTCTGGGCGAGCGTGGTCCTGACCGGATTCTGGACGCTCGGTGGGTTTAATCCCGTCATCGAGAATCGGTTTTTCTGACCATGCTTTGTAGGCCACGAAGTGCGTCTTCCTCCTTCACATCCCTCTCTCTTATCCTTAGCGCGCGCAGTGTGGCCACGACGCCCTCTTCCCCGTCCCCGCCGCCAACGCCGCCCTCGGCCTTCTGCTTCATACCTTTATCCTCACCCCCTACTTCTCCTGGCGCACAACACACCGTCACCACCACGTGAGTGTCGTTCCATGACAGTCTTTCTCCTGCTCACTATCACCGTAGAAGGGCACAAACCACTTGGACCGTGATGAGACATATCACCCTGCCACTCGGGACGACCTCCAGTTGCCCCCCGAACATCTCGCAAAGTTCATGGACTACGAGGAGCTCGTAGAGGAGACCCCCTTGTTCACCATGTACAAAATGGTCCTTCGTCAGTTCCTGTGAGTAGCCCTACATGTACGCTAACATCGCTCATTATTCTATGCAGAGGTTTCCAGCTATATTTGATGTAATTGACGTTTCGATTTTAAGCCGGTGTACCGAACTCAAACCTTTTTGCAGTCACAATCGAAAAGGGAACCCCAAATATCCGCCCTGGACCAGTGTCAGTGTGTTTCTTTCGCAGGCCATTTTGTTCTTATTTTTCCTATAGCACTACAAGCCTTCATCACTGCTCTTCAGGCCTGAAGAAAGTACGTCGTGGTCTGTACCATGGCTGTAAATTTTACACAACTCCTTCACAGGGAAGTATGTCGTCATCTCGGATATCGCGATTGCATCCATGCTTTTGCTCCTTGCTCTGTGGATATGCCAGACGAGTTGGGCGAACGTATGGCGGCTCTATTTCGTCCCCTGGCTCGTGAGTCCCGTCTTGCACGTTTACATCCTCGAGCTTACCCAGTCTTGCTCATGCTAGTGGGCACACAATTGGTACGTCTGAATCACAGTTCCGTCAGCCGGCTGCTGAAGTCTCACGAATGCAGGATCGTTACGGTCACGTATCTGCAGCATAGTGACCCAACGGTGCCGTATTACCGAGTGCGTCAACTGGCTTTCATGTTCTTCTCTCATTTCTGATAGATACTAATAACAATAGAACAACCAATGGACTTTTTTGCGGGGCTCCCTAGCAACTGTAGACAGGCCTATTTTTGGCTGGATCGGTCGCTATTTCTGGCACGGGGTAAGTCTGGTTCGCCCGTCGAATAGTGCATTCACACATTTAGCTACTCAGATCGCACATGATCACGTTGCCCACCACTTCTTCTCTGGGATACCTTTCTGTGAGTAACCCCCCATCTTACCTTGCGACCGACAATTAACGTCGTCTCTGATTTCTGGTTGTCAGATAATCTGGCAGAAGTCACCGAGGCCATTAAACCAGTCCTGGGCGACTATTACTACTATGATAGCACGGTCGGTAATCGTGATTATGTTCACATCGCATGCTGATTTCGATCCTTCTAAAGCCAACCCTGTACGCTCTCTGGCGCTCATTCACGCAGTGCAAATTCATCGAATCGTGCGGTGATGTCGTATTCTTCAAGAACCAGTATGGAAAGGCGGCTCGCGAGTGCGCGACCGATATCGGGAACCACGCCGCTCCGGTGGAAACTCAAACACTGTAGACAAAACTTCAGAAAGGACCTACGATCTGGATGTACTATTTAACATGATGCATGCTTGACTGAGGGCACGAGATATAATATTGGAGACGAACAAAGTGGATACAGGCAGGCCAAGTTTACATAACATGTCCACAATAATTTGTATCTACTACAATAATACAGTCTGGTTGGAAAAATACTCACTTTGTCTCCGCCGTCGCTTCCGCGAAGTAAAACCCTTTGGCCAGTTTCTGATGAAAGTCGTCATTATTGCGCTCGCACCACATGTCTTTGATCATGAACGTGTTTCCGCTCTCATCGCCTTCCCTTATCACTTCCCACAGCATGGTCGTCCGCGAGAACAGCTTGGGCTTGATGAACAGCAAACGGATGGCTAGGTACTGCACTTTGTTATTGGGGTTCTCCGGAGTCGGAGAATCCGCCATGACCCAGCGCGCAGCCTTGAGATCGCCCACCGTCATCTTCGGCTTCCCGCTCTCGCGCAGCACCTTCGCCGCCCACGCCAAGTCGTCCTTCGTCGGCCACCACACCGACATGTCCGCGCCGACGACCGCGCCAGGGCGGACAACGAGGCCGGGCTCCGCGCGGGGATTAACAAATTTCCAGAGGAAGCGCTGCAGAACCTCGGGGTGCGCGACGTAGTCGAACGCCTGCGAGACGATGCCCGCGCTGCGGTCGAAGCGGAAGACACGCGCGGTGCGTCCGTAGAGGCCGAGCGCGAACGCATACAGGCGCGTGTGCGCGAGCAGCAGATTCAGCGCGGTGTCGGCGAGGCGGTCAAAGTGCCGCCGGTGCGCGAGCACGTCGAAA